>NC_133647.1:119681733-119981733 GCF_009905375.1 Apium graveolens
GTAACCAATACGATCCTTGTGAAGAGACGAATCTATTGATACTAATATCAACAACTGAGGTTTGTTTAATCTCAAAATCGATTTTTATGTTCTTGGCATGAATTTCGGTTTTTGATTTTGAAGAATCATTTGATTGTTTGGATTATGTAGTTAGTTTCGTTGTAGTCTTAGGAGTAATCAGGTATTTTTATTATGATTTTACAACCCCTAAATCGATATGTCGAGTTCTTGAGTTTAACTATTTTTGATTTTATTTTTTTTTTATTTATATATGTTTTTGCTCGCGATTGATGTTAGAAAGTAATTGTAGAACTCTGTAGCTTTAATTTGACACCGGAATCACGTTGTTTGGTTTTGTATTCGTCAAAAACGATTTCGCCGGCCATGGAGTTGAAGGTCGCCGATTTTGGATCGATTTTCGCCGGGAAAGATGAGGCAGGCGACGGGGAAGGAGGAGAATGGCAGGGATGAATGGCTGGGATGGTGAGGAATTGATTTCCAGCAGGAACGAGTCGAACCACACGGTTTTTGGTCAGGAATTGGTATCGCCGGAGTTGGGCTCCGGTGGCCGGAACTTCGCCGTGTTCTGGAAACGTGAAGAACACCGGCGGGTGTTCTTGCCAACCCGGACCCGACCCGGTTGGGTTTTTATTTGACCCGGAGTTGATTCATATAACCCTAACCCTGTTTCTGTTTTCATGTTTCTGGTTTTTATTTTTATTTTATTTTTCTAAAATCAGAAATTAGTTTTAGTAATTCTAAAAAGTAAATAAAAAAATCAGTTTTAAATTTTGAAAAATATTATAATTAATTTTTAAATTATTTTATTAATTTTGAAATTCGAATTTAATTATTTAATTAATTATTTAATTATTTATCTAATTATTTATTAGTTATCTAAGTAATTACTAATTAGGTAATTAATTAATAATTAGGTAATTAATTAATAAATAAGGATTAAATAATATGATTAATAATCCGATAATTAGTTAATATTACGAGTAACTTGTATTCATACGAGTAGTGATTCGATAATGAGAATTATTATTCGAGCAATAATTTATTCGAAGGATATCGTTTTATTCGTATCGAATAATTAAATACAGATAATTAAATGATTAATTAATCGTATAGGTATAGTAATAATAATAACAGTTCGATAATAGTCGAGAATCGCGAGTAGCTCGTATTTATACGAGTAATTAATCATTGAGTTAGATTATAATTCGAATAATTAGTATTTATTCGATAAATAGCGTTTCAATTAGTTGTATCGATTTTTTATTTATAAATAATCGATCTGATCGAGTAAGTATTATTAATTTGTAAATAATTGTAATAAATAGTAATTAATCATAATAATTTGGGATTAATTATTTTAAAATACAATAATTATTAGTTAATTATTTAAAAATGTAATTAAGGATTATTTAATTATAATTAATTATTAATTAATTAAATCTTATTTAATTCATAATAATTAAACCGTTAGTCCGATTTGAGCGAAACGAGGACCCCTAGACTCAGAAAAATGAAACGAATCCAATAAAAATAATTGTAAGTTATAATTTCTTCCGGAAGAGAGTGGTCTTGTGATAATTATTGGTTTATAGACCCTAATAGGGGTATAATTGATTCAAATAAATCCCGAAAAATGGTAATAAAATTAGATAGGGTTAGTTATTATAAATATGAGTCTAGTATCGATTCTGAAAATAATTATAAGTCTAAAAATTAATTATGTGCTTTATGTGCTTTACGTGGTTATGTGAACCTTACGTGCTATATAGTTATATATATGTATATATGCGACTCAGATAAAAATGCATGGGTAGACTGATAGGGTTGTGTAGTATCAATTCGAGATACACGTATATAGTAAGTTATCTAAACGATTATATTTCTATGATTGGTTCAGTTTCAGCAAGGTAGAGCAAGCTAGAGACCGAAGGTGGTGAGTTGAACCAGGTTAAGTACGCGCAAGGCAAGTTTTTCCCCTATTCTAAATTCAGAATAGTGAATTATACCCCATTTTACATATCAATTACACTTTGATAATTCTTGTTCATATGCACTGATACATATCTATTGATTCTTGTTTCTATTTCTTTTCGATTCTTGATTTCTCCCAATTTATTGAATCCTCTATTCATATTCCAATATTTTTACCCTTGTTACATATATTATGATATATCCTGATGTTGGGATACATCAAAAGCATTCCGATTGTTCTGGATGCTAAACTTCAGACTGGATGGTTACGATACAGGCTGGGTTTTACTCAGACCTTTAATTAATAGGCCATAGCTGCCTGAGTACTCCTTATATTGGTTGGATCTATACAGTTGGGTATAGATTCGCACTGTATCCTAACTGATCAGCGGGTTATAGTGCATATGTTGGTTCTTGTTTCCAGTCTTGTTCATTTGACACTCGCCAGTATTGGCAAATTATTATTCTATTCAGATACATATGGTTGTCCAAACCAACAGCTTATGGATTCACTTATTTTTTTTCTCTTTATACTATATATATATTGTTGCAGGCTTGTTGAGCTTAGCTCATCCTTTTTTATTGTTATTCCTATTGTCTTACAGTTAAGGTAGAGAATGAAACCCATCAGAACCCGCGTAGTCAAGAAGCGAGTCAAGCAGCGGGACCCTCTTATACCAAGGGTGTTCATCCCTATCCCTGAAGAGAGCTTTGAGTTATCAGATCAGGTGTAACAGGATAAGTACTATTATGGTTTGAATGAAAGTTGTGTGGTGAGCATGTAGATAGAATAAAGTTTTGTAATAAAGAGAGTTCTTGAGACGGATTGTTTTTATTTGGTTTGTAATAAAGTTAGTATGTGGTTCTTGTTTTCAGATCTTAACCTTAAAAGATCCTGATAGCAGTAGTTCGGGGTAATTATTCTATTTATATTCCGCTTGTGCAAGATTAATGTGTAGTTAATATCAGTAATGCCCCAAATCTATACCCCGGATTTGGAGGGTGTTAAAGAGACTGTATGGCATTCTTAAGACCTATGAGCTTGAGATAGAGCAGGATGAAAGAATGGAGAGAGGAAAGAAGAAAGGAGGATCCATTGCACTAGTTGCTGATCTGGAAAAGGAGAAGGAAGTGAAGATGGAAGCTGTAGAATCAACTTCAAAAGTCTGTGAGAATAAGGGTAAGGGGCTAGCTGCAGAAAGTGAAGAATCATTGAACCAAGATGACATGGAGGACATTGATGAGCACCTAGCATTTCTTTCAAGGAGATTTGCCAAGCTCAAGTTCAAAAAGAACTTTGGAGCGGCCAAGCCAAATAGAAACATGGTGGATAAGTCAAAATTCAAATGTTTCAAATGTGGCTTGGCAGGGCATTTTGCAAATGAGTGTAGAAAGTCAGATTCCAATAAGAAAAGGTTTGAGTCTGTGGATTATAAGCAAAAATACTTTGATCTACTCAAACAAAAGGAAAGGGCTTTTATTACACAAGAGAATGACTGGGCAGCAGATGGTTTGGAAGAAGATGAAGATGTCAGCTATGTCAATCTAGCCCTAATGGCCAAGTCTGATGAAACAGAGACAAGTTCCTCAAGCAATCAGGTAATCACTACAAACCTTGCACATTTATCTAAAGCTGAGTGTAATGATGCCATAAATGACATGTCTACCGAATTACATCATTTGCGTGTTACACTTAAGTCTCTCACTAAAGAAAATGCTAAAATCAAAGAAAATAACTTGTTTTTAAGTGAGAGAAATAATGTGCTTGAGTCTCAGTTTGTTGAGTTTGAGAAACTAAAAATTGGGTGTAAGATTGCCAAGGAGGAATTAACTGAGTCCTTGAAAAAGGAAGAAATTTTGAAGAAGCAGCTCGAGCGTGAACAAGAGGTGATTAAAGCATGGAAAACATCCAGGGATGTTCATGCTCAAATCACCAAAGTTCAAGGAATTGAGTCTTTTGTGATGAAGCCTGGAAAAAGAATAAAGAGAAACTAGAACCTATTTTGGTATATGGGTTGCTGACAGATGTAGACTCGACGGATGATGAGGACTATCCATCGGATAATAAAAAGTGTTATCCGTCGAATGATAAAAATCCTCATCCGTCGGTTGTAAGCAAACCCATTAGCAAAGCCAAATTAATCAAGCTAAATGATAAGTATGGGTCTGTTTCCAAAAACTTTATTTCAGGAGAGTCAAGTCAAGCTAAGAAAGGGAAAAAGGCTGATGTTGGTCACATGACTGTCAAACAGTTAAGTGACAGACTTGAGAAAATAGAGGTAAAAACAGAGACTAAAAAGAAAAACAATAGGAATGGTAAAGTAGGGATTAACAAACACAATAACTACACACCTGATAAATATGCTCCTAGAAAAATCTGTGTCAAGTGTGGTAGTGTAAATCATTTATCTGTAAATTGCAAATCTGCCATGCCTACTCCCATGTCTGTTCAGCCTCAATTTCCTAACATGAATGCCATGCCTCCCATGCCTGTTAATGCTATGCCTACACAGAACATGAATGCACAGTTTGCTAATATGCCATTTGCACCTAATCCATATTATGCTACATACAATATGCCTCAAATGCCATTTAGCATGCCTTACTGGAATAACATGTTTGCACCAAGCATGTCATTTCCTGTTAGCCATAATATGCATGATAATTCTGTTGCATTAAATGGTTTCAAAGGCCCAACCCAAATGACTAAGGAAGAATCTGAAATTCCTAAGTCAAATGAGTTAAGACCTAATAAACAGAAGAAGAAAGCTAACAAGGCAGGACCCAAGGAAACTTGGGTACCAAAATCAACTTGATTTGATTTTGATGTGTGCAGGGAAACAGAAAGAATATTTGGTACTTGGATAGTGGTTGTTCAAGACACATGACTAGTGATTCTACCCTGCTCACAGAGTTTAAGGAGAGAGCTGGCCCAAGTATTACTTTTGGAGATGACAGCAAAGGTTATACTGTGGGATATGGCTTAATTTCAAAGGACAATGTCATCATTGAAGAGGTTGCCTTAGTGGATGGTCTCAAACACAATCTGTTGAGTATCAGCCAGCTTTGTGATAAAGGCAACTCAGTAACCTTCAATAAAGAAGCCTGTGTTATGATTAATAATCAAAACAACAAAGTGGTTCTCACTGGTGTGAGAAGAGGAAATGTGTACCTAGCTGACTTCAACTCAACTAAAGCAGAATCTGTAAATTGTCTTCTCAGTAAAGCAAGTCAAGATAAAAGTTGGCTATGGCACAAGAAGCTATCACATTTAAACTTCAAGACCATGAATGAGCTGGTAAAGAAAGAACTAGTAAGAGGCATTCCTCTAGTGGAGTTTACAAAGGATGGACTGTGTGATGCTTGCCAAAAAGGGAAGCAGATCAAAGCATCATTCAGGAAGAAACTTGATTCAGCAATTGAAGAGCCTCTACAACTGCTTCACATGGATCTGTTTGGACCAGTCAATGTATTGTCAATTTCAAAGAAAAGATTTTGCCTAGTAATTGTAGATGATTTTTCAAAGTTCTCTTGGACATATTTTCTAAAGTCTAGAGATGAGGCTAGTGAAATCATCATCAATCACATAAGGCAAGTTAACAAACATCCTGATTTCAAAGTTAGAAGAATCAGGAGTGATAATGGAACTGAGTTCAAGAACTATGTCATGAGAGCATTTTGTGAGGAAAATGGAATCTTACATGAGTTCTCAGCAGCAAGGACTCCACAACAGAATGGAGTAGTGGAAAGGAAGAGCAGATCACTTATTGAAGCTTCAAGGACAATGCTTGAAGAATCAAAATTACCAACATATTTCTGGGCTGAAGCTGTAAACACTGCATGCTACACTCAGAACATATCTCTGATTAATCAAGCAAGATGCATGACTCATTATCAATTGTTCAAGAACAAGAAGCCAACTCTAAACTTTTTTCATGTCTTTGGTTGTAAATGCTATATTCTGAGAAATCAAACTGATCAAAATGGGAAGTTTGATGCTAAAGCAGATGAAGGAAATTTTGTTGGATATGCTGTTGGTAAAGCATATAGAGTCTACAATCTAAGAACCAACATTGTTGTGGAATCTATACATGTTGTGTTTGATGATAAAAAGATTGAAGGACTGAAAGATGGAGATTACCATGAGAGCCTCAAATTTGACAATGTTGAGATGGTCAGTGATGGAAGTGATGATGAAAGTGATCAAGAAACAGTGTCTAAGGATAATGCAGACAAATCTACCACCAATGAAGCATAAAACTCAACATCCGTCGAGTTACAAAATGCTTCATCCGTCGGAAGGCAATCTGTGTTATCCTTCGGTGGACAACCTGCCTCATCCGTCGGTACTCAAAATTCACCATCCGTCGGGTTATCAAAAGGAGCAGGAAGTCAAGGCAGATCACCCATAGATAGTACCCCTTTCTCAAATCAAAGATCCACAAACACAGGGGGAGTTTCTAGCAATCAAAACTCAATCACACATCAAGACAACATTGAGGTCTCTTCATCTAGAGCTAATCTACCTCAACCAAGGAAATGGACAAAGATCACCCCTTTGAACTGATTATTGGTGATGTTTCTTCTAGAGTTCAAACCAGGAGAGCAACTCAAGAAGAATGTCTATACAACAGCTTTCTATCAAAGGAAGAACCAAAGAAGGTAGAAGAAGCCTTGTTAGATCCTGATTGGATTTTAGCTATGCAGGAGGAGCTAAACCAATTTGAAAGGAATAAAGTATGCAAGCTGGTACCCAAGCCTAAAGGAAAGAATCCAATAGACACCAAATGGGTATTCAGAAACAAGATAGATGAAAATGGCATAGTAGTAAGGAACAAAGCCAGATTGGTTGCTAAAGGCTATTGCCAGCAAGAAGGAATAGATTTTGATGAAACATTTGCTCCTGTTGCAAGACCTGAAGCCATCAGAATCTTCTTAGCCTATGCAGCCCATGCCAATTTCAAGGTCTATCAAATGGATGTCAAAAGTGTCTTTCTGAATGGAGATTTGGAGGAAGAAGTGTATGTTAGTCAACCTCCTGGCTTTGAAGATCCAAATTTTCCAGAGTATGTCTATTATATACTGAAAGCACTTTATGGACTGAAGCAAGCACCTAGAGCCTGGTATGACACTTTATCAAAGTTCCTTTTGGAAAATCACTTCACAAGAGTTATTGTAGATAAAACTTTATTTTTCAGAAATGTTAATGGCTCTAGCATACTTGTTCAAATTTATGTAGATGATATTATCTTTGGCTCTACAGATGAGAAACTTTGTAAAAAGTTTGCCAAACTGATGCAAAGTAAGTATGAAATGAGTATGATGGGAGAACTAACTTACTTTCTTGGTTTACAAGTTAAGCAAGTTAGTGATGGAATATTCATTAGTCAAACTAAATATATTTTTGATCTTTTAAAGAAGTTTGATCTAATTGATTGCACATCTGAAAAAACTCACATGGCCACTGCAACTAAGCTTGAACTAAACACTACTGAAAAGGCTGTGGATATTTCAAGCTATAGAGGCATGGTTGGCTCACTTCTGTACTTAACAGCTAGTAGGCCAGATATAATGTTTGCTACATGTTTATGTGCTAGATTTCAGGCTGATCCTAGAGAGTCTCACTTGATAGCTATTAAGAAAATTTTCAGATATCTCATGGGAACACCAAAACTTGGCATTTGGTATCCTAGAGATTCTGGTTTTGATCTAACTGGTTATTCAGATGCAGATTATGCAGGTTGCAGAATTGACAGAAAAAGCACAACAGGAACTTGTCAATTTCTAGGAAACATGCTTGTGTCCTGGTTCAGTAAAAAGCAAAATTCAGTTTCTACTTCTACAGCTGAAGCTGAATATATTGCTGCTGGCAGTTGCTGTGCACAGATTTTATGGATGAAAAATCAATTGCTAGACTATGGTTTGCAAGTTGAGAGGATTCCTATTTTCTGTGATAACACAAGTGCAATTGCCATCACTGAAAATCCAGTGCAACATTCAAGGACAAAGCACATAGACATCAAGTACCATTTCATAAGGAAACATGTAATGAATGGTATTGTAGAGTTACATTTTGTTCCAAGTGAGAAGCAACTTGCAGATATATTTACCGAGCCACTGGATGAATCCACCTTTTCTAGGTTGGTAAGTGAGTTAGGTATGCTTAATTACTCTTGAATCTATCTGAGTTATTTTGCAAGTTGATATGTAGCCAGAAATTTAACTGATTTTTAGTCATGAGTGAAATTTTGGCTAAGTCAAAATTTGTATCTCGACGGATGACCATTATCCATCGAGTTGAGTCATCCGTCGATGTACTATGTGCAAATAAAAATCAATTACTTTTCTGAAATCTTTTAAAACTCGACGGATAACAGTTTATCCTCATCCGTCGAAGTGTCTAAATCTTAACCGTTAATTCCCTGAACATTATCCATCGAGTATACTTACAGTTTGTAAGCAATACATGACGGATAATGGGTGGAATTTTTACAGTTTATTTTTAAACGGCTAATTTAGGCAATTTCTATTGGGTAATTTACTTTTCTTTATTATTTTCATCCGTTGTTTTTAAGGAAGTATAAAAGCTTATTTCATTCAAATTATTTTCTTTTATCATTCTCAAATTCAACTGCTTTTATTTTATTCTCTCTCAAGCAAATATCCTCTTTCTCTTCAAAGCTTTCATTCTCTAACAATGGCACCTGTAGTAAAGATCATGTCTCAGACTGGGTTCATTTATGAGAAGAACAACTTCACTGCTTTGGTCAATAAGGGTATTCAGCAATCAGAAGACAATCACAAGATGATGGACTTCGTGAAGAACTGCAAGTTAAGTTATGCCATGCTTGAATCACCCACAGTTTACTGTGAAGTTGTTGAAGAGATGTGGACCACTGCAATCTACAACTCTACTGACAAAACCATCACTCTAACTATCAAAGGTAATGAGTTCTGTATCAATAGTGATGTGATAAAAGCATGTTTCAAAATTCCTGATGATAATGTAACTTCACCACACACTGACACTGATATTATCAATATGCTTAATTTCATGCATTATGCACTTCCTACTAATAAGCTAAGTGAGATTAGAAGATTAGGTCTTAGGAAGGAATGGAGTTTCATGTGTGATGTTGTGACTAAAGTTTTCTTTGAAAAAGTCGGTAATTTTGATTCTGTGAACATTTCCATGCTTAACATGCTATACATGCTAGTTACAGATAAATTTTACAATTTCAGTGACCTTGTCTTGTATGAGTTAGGTTTTAAACTAGGTGAGTTAGCCAAAAGGGGAAAGAATGTATATTATGCTAGATTTTTCATGATATTGGCTAACCATCTTTGTCAAGAGATTGTACTTGAGAACTCAAACAACAAATTAGCTTATTGGGTTCAAGAGAGAAGAATCATTACAGATTTGAACAGAGCCAACCATCATAGGGATGTGCCAATGTTCTACTTCCATGTATGCAGACACCTCAGGTAAGTGAGGTAAGTTCATCCATACCCTCAACTATTCCAATCTCCTCAATTTCTTTGAGTTCAGGAGTAGCTATGGCAACTGTGACAATGACCAAACAGTTGCCTACCAAAGCTGCCAAAACAACTGTAATTTCCAAATCCAAGTAAAAGAAAACCCCCTCTGGTATCTCTCAAAAGGTACCAGTTGAAAAATCTACCAAAGTCAAAGAGGGGAGTGTGAAGGAGGGTCAGTTAGGTGAGGGAAGGGGTGAACATCAAAGAAACCCCAAGAATAAGGTTGGAGAGTTGAGTGAATCCCAGTCTAGCCACACTGCAGTTTCCCAACAAACTGCAGTGCTTAAAAAGGACAAAAGCTCACTTCTAGCTGCATCCTCCCAAAAGGATGTGGCTATTGAACAAAGCTCTCAGCCAAGAGCACAGGCCAAAAGGGTTAGGGACACAAGCTCACCCCAAACTTACACAAGAAAGAAGAAATCCAAAACAACTGGGGATGCACATGGCTCACACACAGTGCAAACTGGTGCTAAAGACACAGTCCCTGCACTTTCTCAAATTCAGATTGATGTGG
This sequence comes from Apium graveolens, assembly GCF_009905375.1. Classification (NCBI taxonomy): domain Eukaryota; kingdom Viridiplantae; phylum Streptophyta; class Magnoliopsida; order Apiales; family Apiaceae; genus Apium; species Apium graveolens. The sequence goes on from NC_133647.1 coordinate 119,691,779, forward strand.
CTCCAATAAATGTGGAGTCACAGCCAAAATCTCTTATAATAGAAGCCTTTGAAACACCATACTCACCAACAAACTCTCTGGAAGTGGATATGATAAACACTTCAATTCCTGATTTCCCTTCTTTACCTCTGTTGGGGAAGCCAAAATCTAGTGCAAGTGAGCATCATCTTTTAGATGATTTGTTGACTCACTTGCCAATTCTTTCAGATACTATTGTGACATATGTGCCTCAAATAACTTCAATCAACACAGAGTCAAAAATAGTTTCTCTTCCCACCTCATTCATTTCTACTCTCTCGATGGATATTGCTCATCCGTCGAGTAGTGATTGTATCCCGACGGATAAGCTTAACAACAGTTATCCGTCGGATAGCTTTACCACTCACCCGATGGATATCACTTATCCGTCGAGTGTCTCTGCACAACTTCAAACTTCAATTATTTCTAGTGCAGAAGACTTAGTGGTAATACAGTCACTCTTAGGACTGAGAGAGGAGAGTGCATTGAGTGAGAGGCTGGGTTGCTCCCAGGCAAAAGGAGAGGAAAAGAGTGAATCTCAGCAATCCATTTATTCAGGATTGGCAAGAGTGAGTGAGAGGAGTCCCACCTTAGTAGGTGAAGGTGAGGGTGTGAGGGTGGGGAGCCAGGGTGAGACCCTGATGTAACAAAAGAGAGATTATGAGAGAAAGGCAGGTACAGGAGAAATAAGGATGGATCTAGCCATTGCTAGTGAGTCAATGATTGTGGATGATGCTGAAAAGGGAAGACAATTTCAGCAACATTACAAAGCTGAAATTGATAACATTTCCTTGGATGCTGACACTTTTACTCATCCTGTGTCAGCCTATCAATTGTTGCCTGCTCAGGGCAATGTAGAGGCAGAACAGACTTTGAATTTAGTACACACCTCAGAATCTCTTCAAAGAGATAAAGCTGCTGTCAATAGGATGCCTTCTCAAGTTGGTGAGCCATCTGAAGAATTTGGAGTAAATTCTAATGATGATGACTCTGTTTCTTTGGATGGAAGCATGAACTTAGGGGGAGATGAAGGCCCAAGTTCTGTTTTAAATTTACCTGGATGGGCATGGACAAAGGAATTTACACCAGGACAATTTGATGTGTCTTTGGTCAAGCAAGTGGTGGTTATTCAAAAGGCCCTTCAGGAGACTTCAGATGCTGGTACCAAGGCTATTCTTCAAGCTCACCTAGACTCTCTACATCTCATGAAGATCCAGCACTTAAGATAGAATATGAGTGTGGATGAACTAAAAAGAGATATAGCTGACTTGAAGATATATAATTCTGAGAAGCTGGATACAGTAATGCCATATGGTACCATGCAAGATCTACTACTGAGATTAAGGAGAGACAGATTCTGAAAAGAAGCTAGCCAAGCTGGAAAACAGAGTTCAAGTTATTGAGAATTCAGTGGCTATCCTTCTTCAAAATCAACAGAATCAGACAAATCTTCTTATACAACTGGCTAAAGCACAAGGCCTAACTCCTCAACTTGATGATAACAAAAAGGGGGAGAGAGAATCAAGTAAGGGGGAGAAAGGACCAACTGAGGGGGAGAAACTTCAAGTACAAATCAGCAAAGTAATTGTACCTTCAATTACAATCTCCAAGCCAACAGTTGCAGATAGTATAGATCTAATTAATGCAGCAGCAGCAAATTTGAAAGTTGCTGAAAAAGGAAAGTTGAGTTTGATCAACTGGAATAAGATTGATGAGGAGATACAGAAAAAGTTTGAACTAGTCAAGGAGCCAGTTCAGTCAGCCATCCATCACTCTCATGTCAAGCCAATTAGTGTGAATGAGATGAGCATGAACTATCTGGAAAAAGGACAATCTTCCTGCATCAAGTCTACAAAGGCTGAAACAATTCTTAAACTAAGAGCAAATTATCCAAAATCATCTTGGAAGAACCCTATGGACACTGTGTATGAGACACCCAAGCCTGATGAAAAGAAGCTTCTGTCAAGATCTATTGTCTTCTACAAAAATCCAGCTGATTCAACTTCAAAAAGGAGAATTGCTAAGATATTCAGAAATGGAAAGGAAATTTGTGTGGTAGCTGGACATCCACAGTTTGCTCAAGCAAAGAAAGAAGAAAAAGCCAGATTAAAGCAGGAAAAGAGGCAAGCTTCTCTAGATGCAAAGAAGTCTAAATAAAAGAAAGAACATATTTCTATCTTGGCCAAGCTACAGGCTGTGAATTCTTCTCAACAAATTCCCTCTCAAACATCTGAAGCTGCTGAATCAAAGAAGAAGATTGAAGAACAGAAGAAATCCCCAAGGAAGAAAGAATTGGCTAGAAGAACAAAAAGGAAACTGAATGTTGTTGACAAGGAATTGGAAGATCAATTTCCTAAGGAATCCACACCAGCTACAACTCAAGCATCAAAGCCCTCTATGGTATTTGAAGACATAAGGATGGTGGATCCCTACAGGAACATACATGGTAAACCTATTATGCCAAAGGATGAGCCAATAGAGTGGGATAACATACCAATTCCTGACTTCAACTTACCAATCCTTAGCAAGCCAAAAAGGACAAAGTCAAGGGCAGTCAAGAAAGTAAAGCTGTCACCTCTCAAATCCAAGTCAGTAGTTAAAGCTCAACCCAAGGTCAACAGGGGAGACTACTTGTACTTGTGTGACATCAAAGAATTTTCAGATCTAAACCTTTATCTGAATGAACTGGATGAAGTAAGGGCAATTGATGCATACACAAACCTACCTGAAAGGTTGGTGTTCAAGTACAAAGGAGGAAGGGAGATTCAGTGGCCACTTCACAGAATTCTTCAAGAAAGCCAAGCTGTGCTGATTAAAGTCTATTCATCCTTCAAGAAAAACTTTGGGTTCAATGTAACTGCAAGAAGACTAGTATTGAAGAAGATTGAAGAGCTGAGGAGTGTTAGAGCTAAAGATGCACTCCCAAAGACCCTAATCATCCCATATACAGGGAGAAGAGTGCATCTAAGGCCCTACTGGCTGATGGAATTCATGGATGACAAGGGTGTGAGAAGATTCTTCAGATTAGAAGACCAACTGAGTATCTCTAGCAATGAGACTCTCTTGGAAATGCAAGAAAAGCTAGATCTCTCAGAATCTGATGAACTAGAATTCCACAGGCAGCTCCAGAATCAAATTGAAGAAAATAACAGAAAGCTTGGAAGAAGATCCAGACCTTCAAGAAACTAGAAAAATCTGCTCAGGCTAGAGGAGCATCTTGAATTGACTGTGAGCCAAACCTTGCACATTTTAATTAATTAAAGCACTTTCAGTTTATCTACTTATCTTTAAAGATATATGTTCAGAATGTTTTGTTATCATCAAGTATCTCTTAATTTATGGCTACAATTCAGTAGACATAAATTGGGGGAGATTGTTGTGCATATGTTGTGTACTTGATGATTTCATAAACAAAATATCTAAGTACATTTTACTTAGTGAAATTATGTAGCAATCGACGGATAAGAATTATAGTCCCGACGGATAACTCATTATAGTCCCGACGGATGATTAACTTATTATCCATCGAGTGAGTAGCTTATGTAATAATAAGTTTATAGCACAGTTATGTATGCACCTTTGTATAGAATCTGTAGTAGCATATAAGTCATGTTGACTTTAACTAGATATGCAGAATAGGTTGATTAATTGTACATAATTGATGTCTTGTAATTCTGCATAAGTGAAATAGAGTCAAGTGCTTAAAGAGCTACCGACGGATGATTAACAAAGCCATCGACGGATGATCAAATGACTATCAACGGATGTTTAATATAGCAGTCGACGGATGATCAATTAAACCATCAACGAATGTTCTGAAAGTCGACGGATGATCATATGAAGAATTCAAACAGCAGTTGAATAGTGAAAGCTGACACACAGCCGTCGAGATGTATACAAACACACTGTGGAAGCCCATTAACTGGGTAATAGAGGACGAAAAGCAGCAAAGCTTAATACTGTTAGATTTTATATTTGTTCAGTCTTTTTGACTTTGTAATCTTGGTATTATATAAACCAAGAGAGTAGCAAATAGAAAAACAACTGAGATAGCTGAAAAACACATAAAAATAGAGAAATCTTTGTAAGCAGAATCTTTAGCATTTCCTGTATTCTCAGTAGTTCCATTTGTAAGCAGCTGTGAGCATTTCTGCACACAGAGTCCTCTCGATATATTATATATATCTCTGGTGGAATTGTTTAAATCCACCAGAAAGCAAACACACTGTGGAAGCCCATTAACTGGGTAATAGAGGACGAAAAGCAGTAAAGCTTAAGACTGTTAGATTTTATATTTGTTCAGTCTTTTTGACTTTGTAATCTTTGTATTATATAAACCAAGAGAGTAGCAAATAGAAAAATAACTGAGATAGCTGAGAAACACATAAAAACAGAGAAATCTTTGTAAGCAGAATCTTTAGCATTTCCTGTATTCTCAGTAGTTCCATTTGTAAGCAGCTGTGAGCATTTCTGCACACAGAGTCCTCTCTATATATTATATATATCTCTGGTGGAATTGTTTAAATCCACCAGAAAGTTTGTAAAGACTCTTGTTTTTAATTACTTATGTTTTGATTCAATTAAGTTTTCATTCCATATTGTGCTAATCAAAACAAATATATCTATAATCGAGTTGAACATTTTTATTTCAAGAAAAACGTTCAAGAATTCCATTCAACCCCCCTTCTGTAATTCTTGCTATATTGTTAAGGGACTAACATGGTGGTTGAATAATAAATGTTAATGGCCCCCTGCATTTACATCAATTTCACCAATAAAAAGAGCTCATTTTTATTGAAGTTAGTGACTAATGTCTGCCCTTGGGCTCACATTAGAAAGACCGTATTATGTTTATGTAAAGATGCTCGTCGAAACAACACTCACATGTGCTATTGTTTTCAAAAAAATACTCACATGTGCTTCTTGAAAGATAATTAGAACAAATTGTTTCGTTTAATTTTCGAAATTTATTTAATACCTTTCCAAAAGTATAATACTGAAAAATTGAAATTATTTTATAAAATAATATACTATATAAATTAATATAAAACATATATGTATACTTCTGAACAAATTATATTAATTTTATTTAAATCTAGCTATGAAAAGGGAACATATGTTCTATTCCGTTTGTTCATCCAAAATTGTAAATATCTTCTATAAAATATCGTAGTAAAAATTAATTTTTTTATGAAAATAACTAACATATTTATAATCTATCTATGTATACTATTATAAGTGTAGGGAATAATTTGGTTAGTCGAGGGAATAATTTAAAAAAAAGTAGAGTTAAATACATGTTCATGCCTAAAATTTTAAATATTTAATAAAAGATTTAAAGTATAAGTATTAAAATATGGGTATCGTATTCTCAAATTTACAGTATTTCAGTTTTAATAATGTAATATAAATATCTAATACAATTGTTAAATTTATGCTAACTATTACGAGAATCATTAAATTCAATATAAAGGATATTTAAAATTTAATATTTTAATATCTGTATATTTATACTATATTATAATAGACGAAACATATAATTTGATATTCGGTCGGTCGATATTTGCTAAAATTATTTAATTTCCCTTATAAAATTAAAATAATAATAAACTAATTAACATTGAAATCGGACTTTTACGGTTAAACTTCTCTTTCCCTATATAAAATATCTGCAAAATTACTATTTGACTCAAATACTACCTGGCATCCATCCTAATTATATTACAAAGTAATTCTTATCGCCGAATTACTTATACAGTCTCAGACTTTTTGCTTGCTAATTACATATATTATATTCAAAATTTATTAATATTTTAATTAAATTATATACAATATCTTATTTAAACACATGTTTATTTATTTTAAATTAATTTAGTTATAATGGAAAATATTTAACTGTCCATTTATTATATTTAAAATTATATAACAAAAATAAGAAAATACCGACAAAAATAATTATATCATTATTATATAATATGTATAATGGGAGTCTATCCAAACTTTATGACTGTTAAATCTTTTTGCAAATATATGTATAACTATTATCAAATCATATCATATAAAAAGTTACGAATAAATAAATTTTGTATCTTAAAAGTTGTAATTTTTTTTATCGTATATAACCCGCAACCGTTACCCTTCGGATGCGTACCGGGTAAATCCTACGAGTTCATGCAATAGCCTACAAATTAGGTGAACTATATTTAAAAAGTTATATAATATTAAGAAAAATTCTAAGCAAGTATATTATAATTTACGAAATATTAAAAATTTCATAGTGATTCAATCAGTACTTGCTAAATTTATTAAATTACCCTTTTCAAAATTGATCACTTGATATTGTATATGTTCTAACAAATATTGGATTGCAATTCGCAACTAAACTTGCACAAGAAGACAATTAAATTATCACTATTAAAATTACGTGATTCTTACTCTGTATCTTTTAAATCATTTTGATTGATTTTTTCACGTTAAGTAACATTCAAAGATATTAACATTCAATGGAATAATTGTTATAATATTGATCCAATCTTAAATAAAAATAATTTAAATTTAATTAGTAGGATTTAGTGACTCGAATTAAAATAAAATAATAAATTCTAGTAATCTGATTAAAAATTTTATAACATTGGATCAGGATAAAATAAAATTAAAAATGAAAGATAATTAGTTGATCGATAATATTTCAATAGGCTAAAATAAAATAATACATATTATTTTTTTGGTCTAAAACAAAAAAAAATATTTAATTCGGGGTAAATTAAATTAAAAACAAACTAAATATAATTAGCTAGATCTGATTAATAAAACAGTTCTAAGTCTAAATAATATAATTAGACTTAAATAAAATAATATGTAATTTTATTTGAGCTAATATAAGAATTTTATCACTAATCCAAATTTAAAAAAAAATAAACTCAAACAAATTTAAATATAATTAGTTGGATTGCCTCGTATAATGTGTCTTATGCCAATACAAAATATTGTAAACAATTGATTCGGGTAAAAACAAGACTAAAATTAAACTAAAGAAAATTCGTATATATGTAATTATAATTATGATCAAATTATATAATAAATTTTCTAAATATTTCTTTCAATATATTAAAATTTTAACTTCAAAAAATATATAATATTAAAAATAATATGTGTATCGAGTTTTAGGCTAGTATTATTATTGAAACAATAATACTAACTGTTAGATCAATATTATTATAAGCAGGAAACCATTGTTGGTCTATTGTTTGATACGGTAAATACCAACAGTTAGCTCATAATTCAAATTGATAAGAGTCGTTAGATGTAATAATAAAATAATATTTATTATGTTAATATCTAAACTTTTTTTACAGTGGTAGGTTTAAATCACATTAATATTACACTTAAGCTTTAATATTCCGTATTTGTATATTCTCTATTTTATAAATAATTTCTAAAGGTTCGGCGTCGAGCTCCGTCAATAACATATTATATTATATTATTTGTTTTCAGTTATGGCATATATATTTGTTGTGAGAGGAATTTGGTACAACATTCGGGGAGGTTGTTGCTGGAATAACGGAAGAATCGCGGAGATTTGGGCCAAAAATCGGGCGTATTGTGGAAAGCTGAATATGCTTGATCTGCCAGAACCAGGTGGTGTTTGTGGCTGCGTTTGGACTGAATTTGCAAGGATTCCGAGCGTGGTGGCGGAGTACTTCCTACTCAGTCGTGGGGGGTGCCCGGAATAGGTCTCGCGAGAGCTCCACTGTGTGTTTTGGTAGAGAAAACGAGTTTTCAACCTTTGCAAATGGCCTACATATCCTATATTTATAGGAATCAAGTCCATATGTAGTTTTATAGCCTTAGGACTCCTCCATGATGGGCTATCCACGTTTTTACTAAGCCCATAAAAGCTTCTAAGGCTTATCCAAGTAGGTTTAGGCTTAATCCAAAGAGTCCTACTTCTAATATGCCACTAATCCTTGTTTATTCATGTAATTATTGTGTTTATCCATTAAATATATGTATGTTCCATATATATATATTGTATAAATCCGTTTAAAAGTAGTTGTAAGTTGCTAGGAGTCGTATCCATCTTACTGTCCCATTGTAGAGTTCGTTTTTAACTAGAACACTGCTTCTACAAGCCTCTTACAATTATCAGAATAGCCCAGTTAAGTGCCCTTCTCCAAATACCCTGGTGTCTTAGCATATTACAGAGACCCTCTGGGGTATTAGGCAACCACTAAGTATGCTTCTAGCTCCCCTTTGCTAATACCCCTTCCGTAGGCAATCACCATCTTCCCTATACCCCCACCATAGTAATCCATTCGAATCCAATACCCCTACTTTGTCATCCAGAAAGCCCAATCCATTATGTCAATCCATTTAATCACTCTATGGGCTATAAATACGGCTCAAGGCTGATTTTAGGCACAACAGATACCCCCAGTTCCTCGCAGCAATTGAATGCAAGAGGAACCTATATAGCACAGAGTTTAATCCTTCTTTACCCTTTTCAAAGAAATACATAGCTTCCACATTTCGCTTCCAAGCTTACATGAGCTAACTCGGCGTAAGAAAGAGGAAACACAATGCCTCAATATATGTACCTCAATCTGAATCCTTAAATGAATTTATTCAATACACTTCAGATCACGTATTCCCCATGCTAGTTCCAATCTAGGACTTCCTGTCCTTTTTAGCTATATCCTATGGCTTCCAGCCATTTTCCCAAAATCCATGCATTAACCTTCGAAGATATCCCTTTTCCTTGTAAAGCCGATCTTTAGGTTATAATCCTTTATGAATTAATCTCGGAAACTCCCATTGTTTCAAATAGGCTTCATATATCCATAATCTTGGGCTGCCAAGATAATATAAAAAGAGTGATTAGTAGCACGAGCTAAACATCTCTTATATATAATGCATGAAACCCATACATGTTAAATGCAAGCATGAATATTCAAGTTTGTATAAATATAGATATCCATATTCATTGCTGCTTCAGCAATCAGGCTGAACCTTGGCGAATGCACTTTTCAAGACAAAGCCATAATTTTCAGAGGCTTCCATGGTTTCTTCACCTGGCCTCTTAATATATTGTTTAGTTTTTCATTGATGCCCAGCGTTTGTGGGACTTAAATCCTGCCCATATAATATGGGACTTTCAAATCATGCCCATGTGATATGGGACTTTTTCGACCTGCCCATATTTCATGGGGCTATTTAAGTTTACCGAAGGAGAGACCAAGGGAAGGCCATGTAGATACCCATCAGTTTTTGCTATGTCCTTTCAAGTGGTTACATTATGGGGAATATAGTGTGCCTAGGTATCTGCTTGAAAGCTTCGGTCAACAAATTTAAAAATATTTTGAAACCCCATGCATAATGTAAGGAAATATATAAAATAAAATACCCCCACACATGTAAACCCATGTAAGTTTTATTCCTTGAGAATATATGGTATGCATATTTAGATAAATATGTCCACATGTAGGGCAAAGTAAGAGATATAGGGTTTAATTAATTTCCATATATACACATAAAACATGCATGATAATGAGTTTATAAAAGCATGAGAGTAAGGCTTATCTCATTTCAATGCAGACAAGAGTTTAAGCCATGGAAAACCGTGCAGTTCAGCCTCTTCCAAGGTAATCTGTTGATAAAAGCTTATTTTCCATCATATTAGCCCTTTCATGATGGACATATTGAAGAGTTGATATACCCCCCGAGCCAACAGTTTTCCCTCCCCCATGTGACATCCTTCTCCGGTATAAACCTTAAACCTGTTAAGAATCCTGCTTTCTATGGATATTACAAATGCCTCCATAACTTGTTAGCTAGCTCAGAATATAGAATGTTCCATAATAATCCCATATTAAATGTCCACATATATACACGTAAAACATTAAATTCATGCCACACATTCACATATGTACACATTTTAAGCACATCGGCCATTGTATCCAAAGGTACGCATATCGGTGTTCATGCATATATTCCAACTTAGCAAATACTGTCATGTTGTTAATCACTGAAGACGTGCTACTTGCTAGTTCTCAAACCACGTTATAGCACCAGCTAGGTAATCAGGCATACACATATAAGAATCCATATTATATTAACAACTAGGTAATCAGGCATGCACACATAGAAATCCATGCTCATACCCTAGGGTCCAACTATCAATCCCTCTATGCATATTCACCTTTCAAAATAGTTAGCCTGAACAAAAAATTAGATAGGTGTAATATCCTACTACATGTTCTTCCTAGGTAAGCCAATTTTTGGGTTACGTGTAAGCATCTCCAATATGGTACCCCCTAAATGCCTTAAAATCCTAATTTTTTTATCACAGTTTTAATATCCCGGGGCATTCGTACCACGAAACACTAGTATCCCCCTAAACGAAGAACACAAGTAAATCACATAAAGTATGATGCATAGAAAATATCCAGCCACATAATTAACCATAATCATGCAATGTATATCCAACGCATAAAATTATAAGAAGTCGTAAGATTAGACTCACATTTCTGTACAAAGTTGTTGTGAGGGGTGAATTTAAGGATTGAAATACATACCTCCAACTTTTCCTTTCGAGAAATCCATACTTCTTTATTTACCAGTAGCCATAAGTGAATGCCAGTGTGTACCAATCCAATTATAGGTAAAATATCAATGAATCTATAACCAAAACGTGAATGTCAAAGAACCTGCATCTTGCAGGTATATGTCAAATCATCACATAGCCCGCGCGTGAATGCCAAGAAACCCACATCCAACAGGTAAATTCCAAGAAACCCACAACTAACAGGTAAATTCCAAAGAACCCACAACCATCAGGTAAATGGCAATAAAACCATAGCCAGCCATTGAATACAAAAATACGAGGACTTGCTCAGCGGGGAATGTGATGATATTGATACCCATTGTCCGTAACTCTAATATTATAGGCCTATGCTCTATAGATTTCCCAAGAGTAACTAATCGGGATATCCCAAAAGAGGGGTTTACAGATAAGGGCTAAACCCTCATTTGGCTCTGGCTCTTGTTCCTTAAGGCAGCTGAAGCCCAATTCCAAAGTTCTGGATGTCTCTTCCTCTAAGATGTAGCTAAAAGGGTCAAATAGTTAAAGGATGATGTGAAATATAAAAGTGATAGGGTTACCTCCATACTCGTTGATTATCTACCTTATCCTGTATTCAACTCCAATTCCAAGGTTCATACTGGAACTTGAACTTACATCATTCTTGTAAGTTCCTATTCCCTGTGCAAGGTCCTTGCACTCTAATTCCAACCATATTTATGAAAGACTTCACATGATCTACATTATCTCAGTTTCCCTGAGATCGACATGCACTTGTGGAAAGGGATCCTACCCTATCCAGAGATTCATATTTTCCTATGAGTCTATCCAATGAGGTTCACATACCTATATGAACCTAAACCACGAGTTATGTATCCATACAAACTCATCCATTAAATATAGATTCTCTTGCATAAGTTAAACTTTACCACCCAAAGGGAATCACGTAGGTTAAATGATTGGGATCCTTCCCAAATTCATGTATAATCCATATATTTCCAATATCCTTTTTAAGTGTAATCCGCACTTGTTCCCAATCTAGGTTATCCATATACCAAGATTCCCTAGGGTCTTGAAATAACCATATACCCTTAGATTTTACACCTAATCTTGTGGGCCCTTCTGGTTCGGAGGATTGAAGTAAATCAACTTCATTCCAGTTTTTATACATTTTCGGCTTTCCCAAGCCTTATGTAAACCCTAGCCAAGTTAAAATTCCATATAGCCCTAGTATCCCTAGGGATTTCCAAATATATTCCAATATAATCTATATATTATCCATTCCAATTCATATATAAACCATATATGTTCTGATCCATGACGTAAAAGCCAATCCATGAATGCCAAATCTAATTTGTGGCGTGTAAGTCAATTCCAAGAAATCCATGAAAGCCAATTTCATCCAGAAAAGCATATCCAGAGAAATCTATGAAAACTAAATCCAATCTTTACATAATCCCTGACCAAGATTCCTTGAATTCTTTAAAAATCAATTTCCATTAGGGGTTCTCACCCCATGCGATCAGTTCCTATTAGGGGTTTTATGAAAATTCCATTACCCCGATCCATTCACTGTTTGAAAATTTCAATTTGCTTGAAAATTCATCACTTTCAAGACACCATCTTGGGCAGTATACAACATACAATCCACTACCCTCAATTCCTTGTGGCCATTTAAATGCAAGAGGAACCTTATATATTCCACAAACGGGCTCGACTAGCTTTCGCCTCGAACCCCTAAGCTTACGTGAGCATGATCATTATAAGAAATAAGAGGTTTTGTAGGAGAAGCGTCTACTATACACCTTCCCATAAAAACCATACAAGATTTCCTTGATGATTCCATAAATATTATTGTATCTCTTCTGGGGGTCAAATATCAGAAACCTAGGAGGCCTCTTACTGAGGGGAAAACTAGATATGTTGAACTCCTTATCCTCATGTATGCATGCCTCCATAATTTTACCAATAAAATATACCTTCATTAAATTTGTCCAATAGAAGATTTTGGGCCTCCACCGGGGTTTCGCAATCGAACTACCCCCAAGTAGCGTGGTATCCACTACCCCCCTAAATTCTTCAAGATAGTTTCTTCATGGCAGAAAGTTGAACCTTGTAAGGCTTCTCATTCTCATAGAGGAGAAGCATAAATAGGTATCCATGAGGCTGGCAATCACAGGATTCAGGGTAGCCTCAACTAGCACATTGAACAGGGTAAATAGATTTTACCAATACTGTTAGAAATATGTTGTGAACTTGATGATAAGTTAAACAAAATCTTTAGTAGATATGACTTAGTGAATTTTGTATCTCTCAACGGATGATCTAATATAGTCCCAACGGATGAACTTTATAGTCCCAACGGATGATAATTTGACATCCATCGAGAGTGTAGCTTATGTAACAAATTATAAGTACTGTAGCACATTTCTGCAAACAACATATTTTAGTCTAGTAGATTGTGTAGCGTTCTCTAAGTCATGTTGACTAATAGATTGATATGCAAAATAGGTTGATAATTGTAAATATGAGATGTCTTGTAATTCTGTATAAGTGAAATAGATTCAAGTGACAGATAGACTCCCGACGGATGATTTACAAGGCTCCTGACGGATGATCAACATATTCCTGATGGATGATCATATTCAAAATAGCTGTTAATAATGACAGCACAGTCACATGCATCGGGTGTTTTCAAAAGGAATGTGGCAGCCTGTTAAGCAGGATTTTGAGAATAAAGAAGCATTAGCATTTTCATGCAAATTTGAAGATTTTTAAAGATGTTGGAATAGAGTAGTGAAGCAGCATGGAGTTAGACTAGATACATTTTATTTTATTATCTTGTCTTACTATCATGTAACTTGGTGATATATAAACCAAGAGTATCCAGTAGAACAATTAACTAAGCAAGCTTATTTTTCCGAGAAACATATCAAGCTGTATTCTGTAAGAATTTCTGTGTTATTTTGTTTGTTCAACTTGTAAAGCAGCTGTGAGCTATTCAAAGCTTCACAGAGCTCTCAATCTGATATATATATATATATATATATGGTGGATACTTTTAAATCCACCAGAAAGTTTTAAAGTTTGTGTTTTATTACTTAGTGTTTTGATTTCTATTACTATTTCATTCCGCACTATTGCAAATCAAACATTGTTATATATATATATATATATTAAGTTAGAACAATTTTTTTTAAATCTCAAAAAGTAGCTTAAATTATATTCAACCCCCCTTCTGTAATTCTTGTTGTATTGTTAGGGAATAACAATTGGTATCAGAGCAAGCTCTTGAAGAACAAAGAGTATAAAGATCACAACAAATAGCAAGATGAACAAGAAGGATGTTGGAGTCAAAATTCCATTTCTGGACAAAGACAACTATCACCACTGGAAGGTGAAGATGCACCTACATCTTCTTTCCCAAGATGAGGCATATGTGGACTGCATAGAGAGAGGTCCTCATGTACCTATGAGAGCTGCAACTGGCAATAAACCATATGTTCCAAAACCTATGCATGAATGGTCAGATCCTGATATTGAGCAAGTCATGAAGGATAAGAAGGCCATGAACATATTATTCAATGGTGTTGATGGTGATATGTTTGATAACATCATTAACTGTAAAACAGCTAAAGAGGTTTGGGACATAATACAGATTATTTGTGATGGTACTGAGCAAGTAAGGGAAAACAAGATGCAGCCCTTGATTTAGCAATATGAGCATTTCTACTGTGAAGAAAGTGAGTCATTCACTAATATATTTAGTAGATTTCAAAAGCTACTAAATGCTCTGAAGCTACATGGAAGAGTCTATCAAACAAAAGACTCTAACCTCAAGTTCTTTAGATCTCTCCCAAAGGAGTGGAAGCCAATGAAAGTCTCATTGAGAAACTCTCAGGATTACAAGGAGTTCACCTTGGAGAGACTATATGGCATCCTGAAATCCTATGAGCTTGAAATAGAGCAAGATGAAAGGATGGAGAAAGGAAGGAAGAAAGGAGGATCTATAGCACTGGTTGCTGAGTTAGAGAAGGAGAAAGAGATACAGGTGGAAGCTGTTTAGTCTACATTAAAGGTCTGTGAAAGCAAGGGTAAAGGGCTGGTAGCTGAGAATGAAGATCAGTTGAGCCAAGATGACATGGATAATATTGATGAGCATCTAGCATTTTTATCCAGGAGATTTGCCAAGCTCAAATTCAAGAAGAATTTTGGAGCAGCCAAGCCAAATAGAAACATGGTTGATAAGTCAAAATTCAAGTGTTTCAAATGTGGCTTGGCAGGCCATTTTGCTAGTGAGTGTAGAAAGTCTGATACCAGCAAAAAGAAGTTTGAGCCTGTTGATTATAAACATAAATACTTTGAGTTTCTCAAACAAAAGGAAAGGGCTTTCATCACACAGGAGAATAACTGGGCTGCAGATGGATTGGATGAAGCTGAAGAAACAAGCTATGTCAATCTAGCCCTAATGGCCAAATAAGATGAAACAGAGACCATTTCTTCAAGCAATCAGGTAATCACCACTAACTTAGTACATTTATCTAAAGCTGAGTGTAATGATGCAATAAATGACATGTCTACAGAATTATATCACCTGCATGTTACACTTAAGTCTCTCACTAAGGAAAATGCTAAAATTAAAGAAAACAATTTGTTTTTAAGTGAGAGGAATAATGTGCTAGAGTCTCAATTTATTGAATTTGAAAAATTGAGAATTGAGTGTAAAATTGCTAAGGATGAATTAACTGATTCCTTAAAGAAAGAAGAGATTTTAAGGAAGCAGCTTGAGAGAGAACAAGAAGTAATTAAAGCATGGAAATCATCTAGAGATGTTCATGCTCAAATTTCTAAAGTTCAAGGTATAGAATCATTTTGTGATGCAGCCTGGAAAAAGAGCAAAGAGAAGCTTGACTCTAATCTAGTTGAAGGACTCTTTACAGATGTGGACTCGATGGATAATGAAAATCATCCGTCGGATAATCAAAAGGATTATCCGTCGAGAGACAAGGAGCCACATCTGTCGGCTGTGAGTAAACCAGTTAGCAGAGCTAAGTTAGTTAAATTGAATGAGAAATATGGATCAATCTCTAAAAACTTTGTTCCAGGAGAATCAAGTTAAGTTAGAAAAGAAAAGAAAGTTAATGTTGGTCATATGTCTATCAACCAATTGAATGACAGGCTGGAAAAGATTGAGGTTAAAACAGAAGCTAAAAAGAAAAACAATAGAAATTGGGAAGGTAGGGATTAACAAACATAACAACTACACACCTGATAAATATGCACCAAGAAAAATTTGTGTTAAGTGTTGTAGTGTTAATCACTTGTGTGTTAATTGCAAGAATGCTATGCCTACTCCCAAGACTGCACCTTCTTCTTTTTCCAACATGATTGCCATGTCTACAATGCCTATGAATGTTATGCCTGCTCAGAATATGAATGCACAATTTTCTAATATGCCATTTGCACCTAACCCTTATTATGATGCATTTAGTATGCCACAAATGACATTTAGCATGCCTTACTGGAATAACATGTTTGCAAATAGCATGCATTTTCATGTAAACCAAAATATGCATGATAATTCTGTTTCAATGACTGGTTTCAAAGGTCCAACTCAAATGACTAAGGATGAATCTGAGATCCCCAAGTCAAATGAGATCAAACCTAAGAAACCAAAGAAAAAGGCTAACAAGGCAGCACTCAAGGAAACTTGGGTACCAAAATCAACTTGATTTGATTTTTATGTGTGCAGGGAAATAGAAAGAATCTTTGATATCTGGATAGTGGTTGCTCAAGGCACATGACTGGAGATTCTACCCTGCTCACTGAGTTCAAGGAAAGAGCTAGCCCAAGTATTACTTTTGGAGATGACAGCAAGGGTTATACTGTGGGATATGGCTTGATTTCAAAGGATAATGTCATCATTGAATAGGTTGCCATAGTGGATGGACTCAAGCACAGTTTGTTGAGTATCGGCCAGCTTTGTGATAAGGGCAACTCAGTTACTTTCAATTTAGAAGCCTGTGTTGTGACCAATAAAAAGAGCAACAAGGTGGTTCTCACTGGAGTGAGAAAAGGTAATGTGTACCTAGATGACTTCAACTCATCAAATGCAGAATCAGTCACTTGTCTTCTCAGTAAAGTAAGTCATGATGAAAGTTGGCTATGGCACAAGAAGCTGTCCCATCTAAAACTTCAAGACCAAGAATGAGCTAGTCAAGAAAGAGTTGGTCAGAGGTATCCCTCAAGTGGAGTTTACTAAGGATGGATTGTGTGATGCCTGCCAGAAAGGAAAACAAATTAAAGCATCATTTAGAAAGAAGCTTGATTCAACAATTGAAGAACCTTTACAACTGTTGCAAATGGATTTATTTGGACAATTCAATGTGTTGTCCATCTCAAGAAAAAGATATTGCCTTGTAATTGTAGATGATTTCTCAAAGTTCTCTTGGACATATTTTCTAAAATCCAAAGATGAAGCTAGTGAAATCATCATCAATCACATAAGGGCAAGTCAACAATCATCCTGACTTCAAAGTAAGAAGAATCAGAAGTGACAATGGAACTGAGTTCAAGAATTCTGTGATGAGATCATTTTGTGAAGAAAATGGGATTATGCATGAGTTTTCTGCATCTAGAACTCCACAACAAAATGGAGTGGTGGAAAGAAAAAATAGAACTCGTATTGAAGCTGCAAGAACAATGCTAGAAGAATCAAAGTTACCAACATACTTTTGGGCTGAAGCTGTGAATACTGCATGCTACACTCAGAATATTTCTTTGGTTAATCAAGAAAAATGCATGACACCCTACCAATTATTCAAGTATAGGAAGCCAACTCTACATTTCCTACATGTCTTTGGCTGTAAATGCTACATTCTAAGAAATCAAATTGATCAACATGGAAAGTTTGATGCCAAAGTAGATGAAGGAATCTTTGTTAGATATGCTGTTGGAAAAGCATATAGAGTCTACAATCTAAGAACCAACATTGTTATGGAATCAGTACATGTTGTGTTTGATGATAAAAAGATTGAAGGACTGCAAGATGGAGATTTCCATGAGAGCCTCAAATTCGATAATGTTGAGATGGTTAGTACTGACAGTGATGATGAAAGTGATCAAGAAACTGTGGCTAAGGATAACACAGAAAAATCTACACCTAATGAAGTACATAACTCACCATCCGTCGAGTTACATAATGCTTCATCCGTCGGTAGACAATTAGCTTCATCCGTCGAGATACAAAGTGTATCATCCGTCAGAACAATAAGAGAAGCTGAGAGTCAAAACAGATCACTTACTGAAAGAACCCCATCTTTAAGTCAAAGATCCACAAACTCAGGGGGAGTTTCCTTTAATCAGAACTCAGTCACACAACAAAACAATAATGAGGCCTCTTCATCAAGAGCTAATCTACCAGAAGAGAGAAAATGGACTAGAGATCACCCTTTTGAACTCATTATTGGTGATGCATCTTCTAGAGTTTAAACAAGGAAAGCAACTCAAGAAGAATGTCTGTATAGCAGCTTTCTTTCTAAGGAAAAACCAAAGAAGGTAGAAGAAGTTTTATTGGATCCTGATTGGGTTTTAGCTATGTAGGAAGAGCTAAACCAATTTAAAAGGAACAAGGTATGGAAGCTGGTACCCAAGTCTAATGGAAAGAATCTAATTGACACCAAGTGGGTATTCAGAAATAAGATGGATGAAAATGGCATAGTTGTCAGAAACAAAGCTAGATTGGTTGCTAAGGGCTACTGTCAACAAGAAGGAATAGATTTTGAAGAAACTTTTACTCATGTTGCAAGACTTGAAGCTATCAGAATTTTCTTAGCCTATGCAGCCCATGCTAATTTCAAGGTCTATCAAATGGATGTTAAAAGTTCCTTTCTAAATGGAGATTTGGAGGAGGAATCTGTGTCAGTCAGCCTCCTGGTTTTGAAGATCCAAATTTTCCAGAATATGTCTACTATCTTTTGAAAGCACTTTATGGATTGAAGAAAGCACCTAGGGCCTGGTATGATACTTTGTAGAAGTTTCTATTACAAAATCACTTCACAAGAGGTACTGTTGAAAAAATTTTATTCTTTAGAAATGTTAATGGCTCTGGTATACTTGTTCAAATTTATGTAGATGATATTATATTTGGCTCTACAGATGAAAAAGTTTGCAAAAAGTTTGCCAAATTGATGCAAAGTAAGTATGAAATGAGCATGATGGGAGAACTAACTTACTTTCTTGGCTTACAAGTTAAGCAAGTTAGTGATGGAATATTCATTAGTCAAACCAAATATATTTATGATCTTTTAACGAAGTTTGATCTAATGGATTGCACATCTGCAGAACTCCCATGGCCACTGCAACTAAGCTTGAATTGAACACTACTAAAAAGTCTATGGATATTTCAAGCTATAAAGGCATGGTTGGTTCACTTTTGAATTTAGCAGCCAGTAGGCCAGATATAATATTTGGTACTTATCTTTGTGCTAAATTTCAGGCTGATCCTAGAGAATCTCACTTAGTAGCTATTAATAGAATTTTCAGATATCTCAATGGAACACCAAAACTTGGCATTTGGTACCCTAGAGATTCTGGCTTTGATCTAACTGGTTATTCAGATATAGATTATGCAGGTTGTAAAATAGATTGAAAAAGTACAACAGGAACCTATCAATTTCTAGGGAACAAGCTTGTGTCCTGGTTTAGTAAAAAGAAAAATTCAGTTTCTACTTCTACAGCTGAAGCTGAGTATATTGTAGCTGGTAGTTGCTGTGCACAGATTTTATGGATGAAAAAACAATTGTTGGACTATGATCTACAAGTGGACAGAATTCCTATTTTCTGTGATAACACAAGTGCCCCAGTCTAGTATTCAAGAACAAAGCACAAAGACATCAAGTACCACTTCATCAGGAAATATGTGATGAATGGTACTGTGGAACTTCATTTTGTTCCAAGTGAAAAGTAGCTTGCTGATATATTTACCAAGCCACTTGATGAATCCACCTTTTCTAGGTTAGTAAGTGAGTTAGGTATGCTTAATTATTCTTGAATCCTTTCTGATAATTTTGCATGCTATGATGTAGCCAGAAACTTAATTGATTTTTCTGTTTTAGATGAAATTTTGGCTAAGTCAAAATTTACATCTCCACGGATGCTCATTATCCATCGAGTTTGATCATCCGTCGGAATAGAACATCTTAATAAAAATCAATTATTATTCTGGATTATTTTTTACCCGACGGATAATTGTTTTATCCTCATCCGTCCAATTGTTTACATCTTAGCCGTTAAAAGTATTGAACATTATCTATCAGAAATACTTACAGTCTGTAAGTATATCACGACGGATAATTGACAGAATTTTGACAGTTTATTTTATTTTAAACGTCTATTTTAGGCAATTTTGATTGGTTACTTTATTTTACTTTATTACTTTTGACAGTTTATTTCTGAGATAGTATAAAAGCTAAATTCTCTTTCATTCTTTTCTTTTATCTTTCTCTACTGCAATTAACTACTCTCTTCTTCTTTAAAGCAAAACCCTCTCTCTTTCTGCAAGTTATCTTACTCTAACAATGGCCCAGTAGTCAAAATCATGTCTCGGTCAGGATTTATCTATGAGAATAACAATTTTTTGGCACTTGTAAACAAAGGGATTCCAGCATCTGGAGATTATCACAAAATGATGGATTTTGTGAAGGGATGCAAGCTCAATTATGCTATGCTGGAATCACCCACAATCTATTGTGAAGTTGTGGAGGAGATGTGGACAACTGTTGTCTATCAGGAAAATGATAAAACCATCACTCTCTCCATCAAAGGTATGGAACACTGCATTAACTGTGACATTACCAAAGCATGCTTTAAAATTTCAGATAACACCACTACTAATCCACACACAGATGCTGATATAGTTAATTTTCTTAACTCCATAGGCTATGCACTTCCTACTACTAAATTAAGTGAGATTAGAAGGCTAGGTCTTAGAAAAGAGGGGAGTTTCTTGTGTGATGTAGTTACCAAAGTATTTTCTGGTAGGATAAGTAACTTTGATTCTGTCAATACTACTATACTTAACATGCTTTACATGCTTCTTCCTGATAAGTACTTCAATTTCAGTGATGTTGTTATGTTTGAGTTAGGATATAAGTTAGGAGAGGTTAATAAGAGATCTAAACATATCTATTATGCTAGATTCCTTATGATTATTGCTAACCATATTTGTGAAGATCTTGTAATTGAGAACCCAACCAACAAATTAGATTATTGGGTTCAAGAAAGAAGGGTAATTCTAGACCTGAATAGAGCTGATTACCACAAGGAGGTGCCATTGGTTTATTTTCCAATCATGGAGGGCCTTTAGGTAAGTGAGGTAAGCACCACTGTCCCTACTATTCCAACCTCTCAAATTTATTTGCCTTTGAGTGTGACCATGGCATCTGTGTCAATGACCAAATAGATGCCTACCCAAGTCACCAAAATAAAAATTTCAAAAACCAAATCAAAGAAAACCCCCTCTAGTTTCTCTCAAAAGAAACAAGTTGCAAAATCCACCAAACACCAAGAGGGGAGTGTGAAGGTGGGTGAGTTAGGTGAGGGACAGGGTGAACATCAAGGAAGCCCTAAGGATAAGGTTGGAGAGGTGAGTATTTCCTAGCCTAGCCACACTGCAGTTTCCCAACAAACTGCAGTGATTGAAAAGGACTTAAGCTCATTGCTAGCTGCATCCTCCCAAAAGGATGTAGCTATTGAACAAATCTCTCAGCCAAGAGCACAGGCCAAGAGGGCAATGGTCACTAGTTCACCCCAAATATATGTTTGAAAGAAGAAATCCAAACCAACTGGGGATACACAGGGTGTACACACAGTGCCTACTGTAGTCAAAGACTCAGTACATGCACCATCATAAATTCAGTTTGATGTGGCTGCAATAAATATGGAGTCACATCCAAAATCCCTAATTATAGAAGCACCAAAAACACCAAATTCTCCCACAAATTCTCTGAATGTGGATATGATCAACACATCAATTCTTGATTCCCCTTCTTTAACTCTATTGGGGAAGCCAAAATCTAGTGCAAGTGAGCATCATCTTTTGGATGATTTGTTGGCTCACTTGCCAATTCTTTCAGAAACTATTGAGACATCTGCGCCCAAATTTTCATCAATCTATACAGAGTCTACAATAGTTTCCACTCCAAACTCTATCATTTATTCTATTCAAGTGGATATTGTTCATCCGTCAGTTAGTGATTGATCCCGACGGATGTGCCTAACAGCAGTCATCCGTCGGATATCCTAACTACTACCCCGATGGATGTTTCTCATCCGTTGGTACTCACTATACACACTAAAATTTTAACAATTGTTACAAGTGTAGATGAGTTAGTAGTTGTCTAATCACTCTTAGGACTGAGGGAAGGGAGTGAAATGAGTGAGAGGCTAGATTGCTCCCATGCAAAAGAAGAGAAAAGGAGTGAATAAATGCAAGCTATTTCTTCCCGCCTGGAAAAAGAGAGTGAGAGGAGTTCCACCATAGTAGATGAAGGTGAGGGTGTGAGGGCGGTGACCCAAGGGGAGCCCTAGATGCAACAAAAGAGAGAACATGAGAGAAATGCAGGTAAAGGAGTTATAAGGATGGAAACCATTGCTAGTGAGTCAATGGATGTCAGTGAGGTGGAAAAAGAGAGACTATTTCAGCAAGAATATCAAGTTGTTATAGATTCTATCTCTTTGGATGCTGAGACATTTACTCATCCTATTCCAGCTTATCAAACTCCAGCTGGACAGGGCAATGAGATGTTGAACCTAGTACATACAACTGCCTCAATGCAAAGGGCAAAGGATGTCATCACTATTATGCCATCGACAACTGGTAGTGAGTTTGAATTGGCTGAAACCTCTTTTGGGGATGACGGTGAGGATGATGAGAATGACAGCATGAGCATAGGGGGAGATGCAGATATTCCTTCATGGATGCTAAGCAAAGATTTTTCATATTCACATCTCCAATCCACTTTATTTAAGCTTATTCATGACACCCAAACAACCATTCAAGCCTCTACAAGTGCCAGCATAAGAAGGGTACTCACAGCACATCTTGAAGCTCTACAATTGCACAAAATTCAGGCACTCCAACACAGTCAGAATGTGGATAAACTTAAGCAAGAAATTTTAGATGTCAAACAGGACTTTGTAGCAAGGTTGGATGCTACACTTCCTGGAACCACCATGACAGAGATAGCTAAAAAATTAAGAAAAGAAGTTGATTTGAACAGGAAAGTTGAGGCCATGGACTCTAGACTGACAAATATGGAGAAGTCAGTGGCCAAAATACTTGCCAATCAGGAAGCTCAGACTGCTCTGCTCCAACAGTTGGTGGCTGCACAACTCCCTACTTCTCATCAACTTGATGCTAACAAAAAGGGGGAGAAAGATTCACTCATCCCAGTTAGTCAAGGGGATTCATCAAGTGAGGGGGAGAAACTGCTCAACATCCAAGTCAGTAAAGTAATTGTGCCAGCAATTGCTTTCACTAAGCCACCAGCTATGGATAGCATTGATCTCATCAAACTAGCAGCAGCAAAACTGGAATCAAATGATAAACTAAAAAAGATTGATGTAGCAGCAGCTGAGAAGGAGTTGGATGATAAATGGAAGAAGATTGATGCAGACATTCAGAAGAAATTTGGTCAGATACAGAAACCAGACAAGACTTTTCATCACCATTCTCAAGTCAAGCAAATCTCAGTGAATGAAATGAGTCTAGGCAGCTTGGAAAAAGGCCAAACTTCATGCATCAAATCTCTAGAAGCCAATTTGATTTTGAAACCAAAAAGAAACTATCCAAAGTTATTAGACAAGAATCCCTTGTATCTCATATTTGAGACTCCAAAACCAGATGAAAAGAAACTGTTGGCAAGGTCAATTGCATTTTACAAAGATCCATCTGATTCAGTACAAAAGAAGAGAATTGCCAAGATTTACAGGAATGGAAAAGAGATATGTGTGGTGGCTGGACACCCTCAGTTTGCAGCAGCAAAAAGGGAAGAAAAAGAAAGAATTAAGCAAGAAAAGGGGCAAGTTGCTTTAGATGCTAAGATGCTCAAACAAAAGAAGAAGCAAGCTGTTATCTTGGCCAAACGTGAAGCTGTCAAATCTACCACTGAGATTTCTGAAAAACCACCTGTGACTACTAAAGCTCAGTATCATCAATACAAAATGAACCACCACAGAAAAGAAAATTCAGATACAAACTTCATTCCAAAAGGAAATTGGACTTCAGTAATGAGGAAATGGAAGACTACATTCCCAAACAGTCTACAACTTCAACTCAAACATCCCGGTGGTACATGAGAAATTCAAGGTAGATCCAACAAAGAATTTTCATGGTGAACCTATAATTCCTAAGGATGAGCCAATAGACTGGGAAAGTTTTCCAATTCCTGAGTTCAATTTACCTATCTTCAACAAGCCAAAGAAAACAAAGATAAGAGCAACCAAGAAGGTCAAGCATGTGACTCTCAGAACCAAGACCCTAACCAAATCTCAACCTACAGTCAACAAGGGAGATCTCTTATATATCTGTGACATCAAGGAGTTTTCAGATTTAAACCTCTATTTGGATGAATTGGAAGAAGTAAGAGGGATTGATGCTCACAGACATCTTCCTGAAAGACTAGTGTTTAAGTACAAGGGAGGGAAAGAGATCACATGGCCTCTTCATAGCATTCTGATAAGTGGCATTTTATACCACTTTGAACGTCTTATAATGACTTGAATTGATGTCTTGAAGTCAAGTATTTTATATATTTGATGCGTTTTTTTAGTGTTTTTGTATTTCAGGGTATAACTTGCGTATGTAGGAAGAATTTATCGTAATAAGCCTAGGGAAGTGCTTGGCATTGGTTGTGGGAAGTTGGGAACAAAATTCAGCAAAATCAGGAGCATAATGCAGGATTTTTCCAGAAGGTACTGGGGCGCCCGCCCAGGAAGCTGGGGCGGCCGCCTGGGATCTTGGGAGCCCGCCCAGGAAGCTGGGGCGGCCGCCCGGGGACGTAAATTTAATACTGATTTTTACAATTCTTATTCTGATGGACTTCTAAGACAGCTGGTTCTCGTGGGCTTCTATATAAGTAGTTTTCAGAGACGTTTTACAGCGTGAGGTATTAAGCAAGGAGCAAGGAGAGAAGGAAGAAGACCGTTTTAGCACATCACAATGAAGAAGAGGAAGCATACGTTTTCTTGTGATTCTTTTATTCGTTGTAACAAGGATGCTAGTTTTATTTACTTTGAACCTTATTACTCTTGTGACGTACTCTGGTTTTTAATAAGTATTTTTATTAGTTTATATTGTGTGTTATTATCATGTTTTCATATGAACCCATGGTGAAGATGAGTTCTATCATGGGCTAATCGTGATCATGGGGTCATAACGGATTTATTATGGATTTCTTTAGTTATTTGTGTAATACCTTGATGAGTGATGATTGTATGATATCTAGCATAGGTTGCGCTTATTCGTCTTATGTGCGTCGCGAACATATAAGATAGTGTGTTAATCTCTTGTGAAGCGACAGTGAATCTTGAGATTTAGAACTTGCCATGCTTGCATAGGTTCATGTATGTGTATGCATGATTAGTGGGTAACTCTAACCGTTTTACTTACCCTGTGTAATCATAATGAATAACTTGTGCTTAAATCGTTATGTTGTCAAATTCTGTAGACATATAGGGTCTCAACATAATTGATGCATATTCAACTTCTATCTTAATTGTGGATATTTGGTAGAATGGTAATTGTACAATAAAAGTTGGCTTTTATCAGTTTCGTGTTGTTCGATTAATATCATCACCATTACATGCTAAGGGTAATAACAATATGTGGCACCCCAAAACCCGAGGTCAGGAGTCTCGAAAGCCACACCATCTAAACTCACACAACTCACACTATAATATATAAATACTCACACTTCACGACCCCACACTTATCACACACATACACTTACAGGTTATTTTCTTGGAAATGAACCATCATAACTAGAGTAATTGTTAGCCATCAAGTGATATTTATTACAACCCAAAAGTAATTAATCTTATCGGGGAGTGACCTTTAGGTAAGGCTAGTCCGCCGGCCAAATATACGTTTCTTGTTTCTTACCTTACATAACTCATACTTATAAATAAGCCGAACTATAAACAACTGAAAACTAATCCAGCTTATTCTGACTACCTGTGGTACAACACCAAATAATCTACGGAACAGCTGGCCATTTCCTACCCGTTTCCTGGCTGTGGTTCTCATGGCAGGCATCTTGATTCACTGTTGTGTTGTGTCAATTTAAGAAAACAAGTGAGAGCTATAATGCCCAGCATAATAATGTACAGTATAAAAATGACTGAATGATAACATCATGATATTTATGTTTTATTCGAAAATAGTTTTCCTTGGTAATACACACCTTTTTATGAAGACAATTCATTAAGGGGGTTTTTAATAACCTGCGAATACCTAAATAGTAATCCCAACACCTAGGCTTGGGTTACGGTATTGCATCACAATTCCAATTGGAAGAATTTGGACATTCACTGGAGCCACCGCATACGATGATCAGTCGTACTGCGATAAAAGTAACCTTTTCTACTAGTAGAAGGACGAAACCGTCATCTCTAGGGTATCACCCTTGCCGCATACGGGCTATGTGTCCTCATTTCGGGTTTACACACACTTCGCAGGTCCATAGGTACATATTGTACCGTCTCCTACGGTACCAGTAGCATATCCAATACACGAAGTACTTGATTCTACCCCTCCCTTCTCCTTTAGGAAATCCTATCATAACTCGAGAACTCGAACCGCATCGAAGTTCCTCCAAGCATTTTGCTTGTTGATAGGCATAGCTTTATTGTATATATATATACATGTACTTCCGAAAGTTTCGGAGGAAGTACTAAGGATGTGAGTTGACTGTTGTCAACAGATAATCAATAAGGGGGAAAAGTTTCTCCTTGAAACTATATTCAAAATATTAATAAGTCGGGATAATATTCACCGACGATCTGATATTATTCGAATGATATTCCAAAATCAGAAAGTATGTTTTAAATCAGGATCTATGATTTTTAAATCAATAATAAACCCTTTAATAAATAATAATTAATTAAATAATAGTTGATAAATAATTAAATGATAATTGATAATAATCATACCTCGAATGAGTTTACTCTCTAAAAGATTTATTTAAAATACTATTCCTCAACTAGTTTGTGTCTACATAATTAATAATCTATAATGATTAATCGGGTTAGAAATAAATCAACATTGGAGTATACTACTCCCATAATAAAGGAATAAGTATATAATATTTTTTATCCGAACAATAAAATATAGTTGAGGGAATATGATCGTTGGGAAATAGTTTTAATAAAAGTTCGAGGTGTTTTAATGTTTCGTAAGTGGACGATGAGTCCCTTTTAAACCGTACTACTATGGACTTATAACCGTCCTATAATATCTCCGGAATGATTCCCGGGTTTTATTTTAAATCCCGACCAATTCTCGGTCTTGTATAATATGTCATACTTAAAGCGGAATAAACATTTCACGATATATACTATATCGTACAACATCGCTACATTATGCGAAAATTCAACAACTACGTATCATGGCAAACATGGTATTTATGCGATGATACTACAACAATCCTTTCACAACACAACAGTAAAAATGGAGTTGGGTTTGTAAACTTGCCTGGTTATCTCGAGGTGGAGGATGCTCTAGGTTCCGTTCGGAAATCTATAACCATAAACACATTTCATTTCGTTAGGTTCCGTTCTAATTTACGGCAACTCGCACTCGTGCGCTACTTATTATGCACCCTCTCAACTCATACTACCCTTAACATTCCTTTAAGTCATATTCATATTATGGTCACTTGATTTTTCTAAGTATCGTAGGTTCATTCTCAATATCATCGTCGGCTCCGCTTATGGATTCTTACGGTTTCTACTCGTGCGGTCTCGGCTCCGACATTTTTATAAAATTGAGAAATCATTATTTTCACTTAAAATTTTTATGGCAGTTAGGAAACTAAATATTTTACTCTCTGTAAAAATTTCATGATTTATCAACACTTTAAGTCTATCCTTTATATTTTCAAAGTTCGTAATTCGTAGCAGTTTTTGTCGCGTAAACCACTTTTAGTAAAACGACCATAACTTTTGATTCGTAAATCGGAATCAAATGATTCAAGAGCCTAAACAATCCTTATAACATTGTTTATCCTAAAAAAAGGTTAATTTTCAAGAATATACAGTTTACAACTTCGGGACTTTCTGCAGAAACTTAAAGTTATGATTTGTTGGTTTTAACGAAGTTACGTTTACGATCGGGGTTTCGTTTACTCCCTAACTATTAACACAACCACCAACAATAATCATATCATCATCAACACACAAACTCCTCTCAAGAAAATCATGTTCTTGAGGCAACAACAACCAAACTTAAATCTATTTAACTTAATCATCAAGATTTCATCAATAACACCCATTACACTAGGTTTACTACCACATACTAAATGGATATTAAAAATGAACCTTAATTAAAGTTGGAACAAAGATTTTTACCTTTCTTGAAAGATTGAGATGTGTTCTTAAGGATGGTGGAGGCTTGGAAGTACTTGGTATGATTTTTAGAACCTAAAACCACCATTGAAATCAAGAAACCAAAGAGAGGTTACTATTCATACTGTTCACTAGTGAGTTTCTTGAATTTATTCCACCCATCAAACCTTGATAAAAAGAGATGAGAGAATTTTATTACCTTAGTTTAGTTGCTAGGAGGCTTGGGAATTAATTGGGTGATTTTACAAGAGCTTGAACTTGGCTTTTGGAATTTGAATTCCTCATTTTCTTCAATAGGGTCGAATGGAACAAATGGGGATGGGGGGGGTATTTATACTACTTTGGTTGCTTCTCTTGGATGCTTTAGATAGGTTGCTTCTTGGAAGGTGAGTTGATATCTTGCAACTTGATTTTATTCTTCCTAGTATAGCATTCTAGGTTTATTCTTTGTAGCAAATCTTGGAGACAAATCTTTGTAGCTTGCTAGCTTACAAGCTAACTACAAGGTTAGCTTCTTTAGCACACTATTTTGCTAGCTAGCTTGGTCATCCTTTGGTTAGCTCACTATTTGATGAAGTAACCATGGTTACTTCCTTACCATGGTTTAGTTAGTGCGCTACGTTTATTTAGTCGTTTACGCGTTCGCTCGGTTACTTAAACATTCTCCGTAATACTTACTCGTAAATGGTTTGCGATGTAATTCCTTTCGTATTTATTCCTTATATTTTTATTTATCCTACTTGAATATAAATCCGTAGGATTTTAATCTCGTAATTATATTGTGATTCCCGTAATCTTCGATAAGTCGTAAATACGGTCGTTTTTTAAAGTTCGTTTTCTTCGAAAACTAACAGCGTTTACATACACTCATTTGGTACGTATAGTCGTAATATCAATTCTGAAACTCATTTTCTCATGCACTACATAGTGTGGGCTCAAAAGTTTTTTCCGTCTGTCAGGGTTACTATTCATTAAACGTTTTACAAGGTCTCAAAAATTCGAGTTATTACAGTCTTCCCCTCTAACAAGGATTCCGTCCCGGAATCAATTAGAAAATAAGTGGGGATATCTATTCCTCATTGTGTCTTCAAGTTCCCAAGTTGACTCTTCGACATTTTGATTTCTCCTTAAGATCCTAACTAGCTTCACAGTTTTGTTCCTTAGCACTTGTTCTTTCTGGTCCATTATCCTTACTGGCTGCTCAATGTAGGTCAGGTCTGGTTGTAAATCTACCTGCTCGTACTCTATTACATGTCGTGCATCTGCATGGTACTTCCTTAACATGGACACGTGGAACACGTTGTGTACTTGTTGCAAATTAGGAGGCAAGGCGAGCTCGTAAGCTAGAGGTCCTATTCTCCTCAAAATTTCAAAGGGTCCTATGAATCTGGGACTCAGCTTCCCTTTCTTTCCAAATTTCATCACTCCTTTCCACGGAGATCCCTTCAATAGCACAGAATCTCCTACATCATATTCCCTATCTTTCCTGGTCTGGTCAGCGTACTTCTTTTGTCTATCATTGGCTTCTATCAGTCTTTTCCTGATGAGTCCTACCATTTCTCTGGTCTGCTGGACTAACTCTGGTCCTAATATCTTGTGTTCTCCGACTTCGTCCCAACACAGGGGAGAGCGACATTTTCTCCCGTAAAGAGCTTCATACGGGGGAATTCCTATGCTAGCGTGATAGCTATTGTTATAAGCAAATTCGATCAGGGGTAAGTGGTCATCCCAATTTCCTTTGAAATCAATGGCACACACTCGTAGCATATCTTCTAGGGTCTGAATAGTCCTTTCGCTTTATCCATCAGTCTGGGGGTGGTAAGCGGTACTTATGTTTAGCCTGGTGCCTAAACATTCCTGGAAGCTTCTCCAAAATCGGGAATTAAACCCCGGGTCTCTATCTGACACTATGGCTACTGGAACGCCGTGTCTAGCTACTATTTCCTTCAAGTAAATATCCACCAACTTGTCTACGGTGTATCTTTCGTTGATTGGTAGGAAGTGTGCGGACTTGGTCAGTCTATCAATGATAACCTATATGGCATCGTGATTGGTCTTTGTCCTTGGTAAGCCTGTTACAAAATGCATGACTATGTGCTCGCATTTCCATTCCGGAATCTCTAGGGGTCGTAATAGTCCACTAGGTCGCTGATGTTCCGCCTTCACTCTCTGGCATGTCAAGCACTTGCTGACCCACTCTGCTAATTCTCTCTTCATGTTAGGCCACCAATAATATTCCTTAAGGTCACGGTACATTTTCGTACTTCCTGGGTGGGTTGAATATCTAGAGATGTGCCCTTCGTGCAGCAGCTCATCCTTTAATTCTTGCATATTCAGAATCCAAATCTGGGACGCATACCTCATGATCCCTTTCTCATCCTTCTCGCATCTCACTTCTTCACCGGTCAATGTTCCTTTTTCCTCACTCATCTTCTTTTCCTGACATACTCGTATCTTTTCGGTCAGTTCTGGCACTAGTTTAATCTCAAATAATCCTTTTGTTCCCTTACCGGTCATCCTCACACCAATTTCCATCTTCTCAAATTCCTTAATCAATTCCTCCGATGATATTATCATCTTGAGTCTTTCCTTCCTACTACCAATGTAAAATTTCACAGTTGTAATAACCCCAATTTTTGGAAAATTTTTGAAACCCTTATGAATAGTGTTTTTGCTGAATGAGAAAATTTTTCATGCCACACTAGGTAGGGGTTCTTTTATGGATATTCTGAGATTTTATTGGCACTCTATATGGTATATAAGTGTATGTAAAGATCGTCAGAATCCAATTCCGAACACTTTGATTTTTTTTTCCGGAAATCCACTAGATACGGAAAGAATTGAGTATAAGGTAACATGATAAAAAGGATTTAAATTAAAGGATTATAAGAGAGGATCATAAAAGGATTATAATGTATTGAGAAAGGTTAAGGAAACCCAAGTAATAAGATCCCGGGTATGATCCCTCAAACGATAAACGAAAATGAAAGTTAAGCGAACCGTATAACATATCAGCGGTCATTAGGCAAATAATTAGGAAGTTAATCAAAGAGATTAGTGGGGATGAGGTCACCCAACCAATGAGAAGAGGACAAGGAGGGAAAGATGACATCATAGCATGACACAAGCATGACATGGGAAGGAAGGAGGTGTGGTTGAATGAGAACCACACAAAGTCCAAGGTTAAATAGGTAATTAACTAAAACAAAACAAAACCAAATCAACCAAGCCAAATAATTCATTCTTCATCAAAACAAAAAGAAACCAAGGCATTGTTCTTCATTTGCTCTCGGCTTTTTCATCTTTAAAGGCAAGAAATTTCAAAAATTCAAGATCCAAGCTTCCTAAATTGGTGAGTTAATTCCCTAATCATCCTTATGCATAGTTAGGGCTATATCATGAGTTTAAGCCATCAATTATTTCTCAATCTTCTTCATTAAATCAATGAAGAAGACAATGAATAGTGTTTTCAAGTTTTTAACTTGAAATTTTTCTTGTTTTCCTTTAAGATCCAAGCATCCCTAAGACTTCTCAAAGCTTCTTAAGGCTTCCTAGCTACTCCCACCACTTCAAGGAAGGTATATCATCTCCAAACCCTAGATTCCTATGTTTAATAAGATGATTTTGATTATTATGGTGATATTGTAGCTTAATGTTTGTGGTTTAGAGTTTGGGTTGAAGTGGTATTGAAATGGAATGGTAAATCTTGTTGTTTTTGTTAAAAGAATGTAGTATAGTTAAATTCAAGCTTAGGCATAAGTATGAATGTTAAAATTGAGTTGATTTGGGGCCGTTGTAATGTAGTTTAGATGGAGGTTGATTGGGTTGTGAATTGGAGTTGAAATTGTGGTTGTTTGAATTGGTTTAAATTTGGGAAATCGCGTAAACATAGCCGTCGTAACGTCCGATTTTCTTTAGACTGTTGTGCATAACATTAGGACCTGAGAACCCCCTGCTAGATTATGACCATTTCCATGTCTAGATAGCTCGTGTTACGAGCTTCATTTTGATATGTAGTTCGTTCGATTCCGATGCACGGTTTAGGAGAAACGACCGTTTCAAGTAACGGCGTTTCGCGAACGAAACTTTTCCCCTCGCCTTACTTTGAAACATAGGTTAAAGACCAAAAAGGATTAATTAATGTATGAAACATTTATGGTAAGTGTGTTAGGCAGTTGGTAAGACACTCGCGAAGGAATCGCCTTAAAACTCGTAAAGGTTAAATTATTAAAAATGGTGGAGCCGAGGGTACCCGAGTGACTTAAGAGAATCAATAAGCGCAAAACAAGCGTTAGAGTCTAAGTTAGTTAAAGTATAGATTTACAAGTGACTTTGGTTTAATTCCAACTTACTTGTTGTTTATAGGTTACCAGACTCGTCCCGAGCCTTTTATCACCCCAAGTCGCTCAGGCAAGTTTTCTACCCGTTATACTGTTGTTGTGATGTATATATGTATATGCATTATCGTGCGGTAGATGCATGTTGGTTAATTAGCAAATGTTGCGATATATTGTAGCATGTTATATGGTACATATGCATGCCTGTTTCATATTCTTGCCATATATATATCTGTTGGTTCAGTTGATAATACCTATGCTAGAGGATAGCGGTAATTTGCATATACCCTTAGTATAGGGACCCAAAGGTGAAAACATTTTCTAAAACCGGGAGTCGAGGATCCCGATTAGATTTTATATATATATATTTATATATATATATATATGATTATAGTTTTCAAAACTATTAATCGAATAAGGTTTATTCGATAATTTTATTTTATTTATTGAATATTATTTGAATATTCATTCGAGGGCTTATGACTCCTTTATATTATTTATTGAATATTATTTCGAATATTATTCGAGGACTTATGACTCCTTTATATTATTATTGAATATTACTTGGATATTCATTCGAGGATGTATGACTCCTTTATTTTATGAATATTATTTATAATATTCATTCGAGGTATTATGACTCCGCTTATTACTGAAATATATTCTTTATTTTATTAAAGAATAAGGTGTCAATAATCAAACTTATTTTCGATTATTCAAATAAAGATAGTACTTTCATATAAGTATATCTTTGGTTATTTAATATCCATTTCAAGTATAAGTTTTAATACTTCTACTTCGATTATTTTTATAAGGATTATCTTTATGAGAATATTATTTAAATAATAATATTCAGACATTTTCTAAATATATTGGGACTGATTTACTTCATTAAATCAGCATTACTCCAAACACTCTTTAAAGTGTTTTCGAGTCTTCAAAATGATTTTTAAAAGTTAGAGCGGATCCCAAAACTCATTTTTTTTATATTTAAGATCTTCCTTTTAAAAAGGGGATTTAAATACTCGCTCAAAACCTGAGGGATCCGGCTCTATGGTGTATTTTATATTCGCAACAAGGTTGCAGTTTTGGTAAATGAATTGATTACTTACCCAACGTTCGGGAAGTAAGTCCATCTATTGAGTCGGCATAAGCAACATGGGCTCAGTGGGCGTCCATTATAGTGTAAGTGGCTCAGTGAGAGTCCATCAAATGCATAAGTGGCTGAGTGGCAGTCCAGCATAAGGTCCTATTGCGACCAGGGTGATGACCAGTGGGGAATTCGTCCGTCTACTAGTAGAAAAGGTTACTTATTGGTATCTTTGCCTGATCAGCAAGATATCTGGTTTATGCCAAAATTCTTTTCCTTTCCAAAATTCATTGGATGTTTCAAACTCTGTTCATACTTTACATGACAGAGGTTTTCAGGAAATGTATAAAAAAGATGTATATGTGGATATATATATATATCAGAACTTAATGAAGTATATCATAACTTCATTTCCTTTAATAATATTTCAAAGATTTAATCTATTCAAATCTTGTCTTGTAGTCTCATCTATGTGATGAACTTTTGAAACTAATTATAACTTGAACGGTGGTAGTTCAAGTAGTATTTGGAAAAGATATAAGTATATTGGAGTATCTTGTAACTTCATCTTTTAAACTTATATCTAGTAAATGATTATCTTATGCATGACAAAGATTTTCAGAAAAATGTTGAGACAAGGTTAGATATATAAGATCACCTTGCAACGATATTTTTATACAGTTATACACTGGAACTCTATGTGTATTATGCATGGAAGAGGACTTCCCATATTTTGAAAAGTATATATGTATATATATATACTGAATATTTTGCGACTTTATCGCATTAAGATATCAACTTGGTTCATTTCTTTTGACCAAGACTTTCATGAGTACTATGAGAAGGCTCATATATCATTAATCATTATACATATTATTTTGGTGGGCTTGCTGCTCACCCTTGCTTTCTTCTTTCATCACACAACAACAGATAGAAAAGATGAACAGGACCAAGCTCCCGATTCGCAAGCGATTAGGAAACGTTCCGCAGCTTTCTGGAAGCGTTGAGGACGCTGTAGCTGAGGTAGAAATTACCAATAGGCTAAGTTTTCAACTAATAATGTACCAGACTTATGTATATTATGAATTGTAATAATGGCAAAGAAATGTAAATTTATTCAGAAACCTGTTTAAGGTGCATTGGCATATAATTGTGGAATAAAATGACTTGTGATTATTTTTAGATATTCATCTCTGAGACTATAACTTGTGGTGTGTGTGTTTAATGGTGGGGTCACCGTACAGAGTAGTTGATTATTTATTAAGATTGGGTGTTGCTAAGGGAAATGGAACTCGTGACAACCCGGATCCCCGACCCCGGATTTGGGGGTGTTACAACAGTCGTAGTCTTTTATCAACTCTAACCATCTCCTCTGTCTAATGTTCAATTCCTTCTGAGTAAAAATATATTTGAGGCTTTTATGGTCAGTGTAGATCTCGCATTTCTCACCGTATAGGTAGTGTCTCCAAATTTTTAGGGCAAACACTATGGCTGCTAATTCTAGATCATGCGTAGGGTATCTGCTTTCATATTCCTTCAATTGC
Source organism: Apium graveolens (assembly GCF_009905375.1). Lineage (NCBI taxonomy): Eukaryota > Viridiplantae > Streptophyta > Magnoliopsida > Apiales > Apiaceae > Apium > Apium graveolens. The sequence continues at coordinate 119,726,972 of NC_133647.1, forward strand.
CGAGAGGCATACGCTATCACTTTGTCATGCTGCATTAGTACACATCCTAATCCTTTAAGCGATGTGTCGCTGTATATTACAAACTCTCCCTTTCCATCGGGAAGAGCGAGCACTGGTGCTGACATCAGCCTCCTTTTTAGCTCTTGAAAACTCTCCTCACATTTCTCTGTCCACAAAAACTTTTTTGTCTTCCGGGTAAGTCTAGTCAGTGGACCGGCTATCTTAGCAAAGACTTGCACGAATCTTCGGTAATATCCTGTTAAACCCACAAAACTCCTAACCTCTATTGGGGTAGTTGGTCTTTCCTAATTGGATACCGCCTCTATCTTGGCAGGGTTAACTAAAACTCCTTTGCTACTCACCACATGTCCTAAAAACTGAACTTCTCTCTACCAAAACTCGCATTTTGAGAACTTGGCATATAATTTCTCATTCCTCAAAATTTCTAAGACTATCCTCAAATGTTCAGCGTGTTCTTGCTCTGTCTTTGAGTAGATCAGAATATCATCGATAAAAACTATCACACATATATCCAGGTACTTTTGAACACTCTGTTCATCAAATCCATAAAGGCTGCAGGTGCATTGGTTAACCCAAACAACATAACTAAGAACTCATAATGTCCATACCTAGTGTGAAAAGCAGTCTTCGCCTCTTCGGTATATCTTACGGTTTGATTTTCAACTGGTGATATCCTGTTCTTAAATCTATTTTGGAAAAATATACAGCTCCTTTGAGTTGATCGAATAGGTCATCAATTCTGGGAAGAGGGTACCTATTCTTAAAAGTCAGCTTATTCAGCTCTCGATAGTCTATACATAATCTCATACTACCGTCCTTTTTCTTTACGAACAGTACTGGCGCTCCCCATGGCGACACACTGGGCCTTATCATTCCATTATCTAATAACTCTTGCAGTTGAGAAGCTAGTTCTTTCATCTCAACTGGGGCTAGCCTATATGGGGCCTTGGATACTGGTGTCGTTCCTGGTGCTAACTCTATAGCGAACTCTATTTCTCGGTCAGGTGGTAATCCTGGTAAGTTCTCTGGGAATACATCCTCGAATTTGTTTACTACGGGTATGTCCTATATATTAGGGACTTCCTTCTTGGTATCTATCACATAAGCCAAATAGGCCCCGTTACCTTTCCTTAACAATCTTTTTTCCTGAAGCATGGTTAGAAATTTATGGTTCTGTCGTTGACCTTTAAACACTACTTCTTTTTCATTCTGCACTCTTATCTTTACTTTCTTCCGTTCACAATCTATTTGCGCTCCGTTACTGGATAACCAATCCATTCCTAAGATTACATCAAATTCTCCTAACGCGAATGGGATTAGGTCGACCTCAAAAATCTTCCCTTCTAATTTCAACTTGCACTTATGGTGTACTTGATTTACAGGGATTGTTTCTCTGTTTGCTATTTCCACTCGTAACATCTCACGTAAGGGTATGGCATTAAGTTTTAACTTTTTAGCAAAATCTTGAGATATAAAAGACTTGGTTGCACCAGAATCAAATAGGACATTTGCATGTTCAGAATTTAACAAAAGGGTACCTGCTATCACGTCAGTGTTTCGGACAGCATCCTGAACAGTCATGTTGAAGGTCCTAGCAGCTGGGGGTCGGTTGGATGTAGCTTTGCTCATCCCTGAGGCTGGGGGCTTCAACGTTAGGCAATCCTTCTTCATGTGTCCTACCTTTCCACATTGGAAACATGTTACAATAGACCGGGTGCAGCTGTTGGCAAGGTGTTCGATTTGGTCACACCGGTAACATCTCAGAGGGGCTCTTGTCTGGGTACACATTCCAAGGTGTCTCTTCTTACAGGTTTGACATTCTGGTATTGGGGCACGTGGTTGGCTATGAAATGTTGCCCTAGATTGTCCGCCGCCCTGGCCAACACTCTCACTCGGGGCCTTTCTGAATTTGGGGCCTCGTGCAGGTTGGGACACCGCTCCCCTGACGAACCTGCTTGGAAGGCTCCTGTCCCCGGTTCCTATTCCTTGGCTTCCTATCTTCCTCTTCCTATTTTCCTTCTCCTTCACAATCTGCTCACTGCCAGCTTCAACAATCGAGGCTTTCTGTACTAAGGTGGCATAGTCCGTCAGCTCTAACACTGCTACTCGATTCTGTATCCACTGTTTCAGACCAAGCTGAAACCTTCACGCTTTCTTTTCTTTGGTATTCACAAACTCAGGCACAAATCTCGATAACTCAGTAAATTTGGCCTCATATTCTGCCACAATCACCCTATCATATTTCAACTCCAGAAACCTAATCTCCATCTGGGTTTCCATAAACCTAGGGAAGTACTTGTCTAAGAACAGTCGGGTAAATCTATCCATGGAATCACAGCATCAGTTTCTAGGTTTTGTTTGGACTCCCACCAGTAGTTAGCTTCTCCTTTCAGCATGTAAGAAGCGAAAATGGTCTTATGTCGTTCCTCAACACCTAGTATTTCGAAGGACTTTTCTATCTCTTTGAGCCAGGCCCGTGCTTCAATGGGGTCGGCAGATCCAAGAAACTCTGGGGGTTTGAGTAATTTGAAGGCTCTAAAGGCACTAGCTGCAGTCTATCGGGCAGCATATGGCTGTGGTGGAATAGGCTGCTGGTTCAGATTTGCTCTTAGCAGTTCCATAAATTCGTTCATGGGATTCCCTCCCTGATGGGTATCCTCAGCCTCTTCTTCTACATATTCTTCCTCATCATAATCATTATAGTCTAGGTCTTCTTCACTTTCCTCATTTACTACAGGGTCACCTCGTTGTTGGTTAACAGATTCTGCGGGCTGTGCTCTGGTTCCTCTTCTACGTGGTGGCATTGTTCTGATAATAAAAATTGGTCAACATATTGTAATTATAATAGTTGGGTTATTTTATTCATATGTAAGCATGCCATTTATTATCTAGCAGGTTTTATAAAGTGCAATAATATAGACATCATTTCTTAATAACTGCTTAGATATATAAATAAGATCTCACATTTATATCTTGGGGATAAAATAACTAGCCGGGTTCATACATGCCTGATTAAAATCTATCACTACTAGTTCTGAATACTGAAATGAAAATACATAAGCCGTGTACCTTGAAGGGCTAGGAACGCTATCTACTACTAGTTATCCTACCAAAATTGGTGACAAGTCACCCAGCCTTCTTCAAGGTCTATATCTAGTCACTAGTCTCTCAGTCACTATCACTGCGAGTGAGGTCACGCACCCTCCTCATCGCTCCTGCAATCATCAGCTCTACATCAACAAATGGGATGTATCCTCCCACTGATGTCATCCACATCTGAACCCTGATACGGAGCTCGATCCCATCGATCTCTCTGCGGGCTATGGCTGGGGAAGCAGCTCTGAAATCTCCTGGGTATCCTAGTCGGGTGGCTCTCTCAGCTGTCAGTGCCTGACGTAACTCCGCAATGCGAGCAGATGCCGCAGTGATCTCAGCGTTAAGCTGACCCACTATCCAGTCGTGTACGGCTACATGCATGGTCGCCGGTGGTGGTAGCGGTGAATCTGGGTCACTAGAGGATATGTTATGAACCTCATGGAACTGTGCGTGTATCGCCTCCTCCTCATCATCATCAGTATAGGACATAGGGCTTTGGATCCCTAGGGGTGGTGTAGGAGAGCGAATAGAATGGTGAGGGTAAATCTCTACATCTCTCCAGACTACGCCATTAGCTATGGGGACAGGAAGCTCAGTCTCCTCCTCTAGGACATCCTCAGTAGGGTCATCATCTGAATCATCAATGGGTGGGCTCTCTGGCTCAGGAATAGGGTCACGCTAAGGAATCATGACATCATCAACGGGATCAACATCCCTCCTAGGCTCCACTGGTACCTGACACAGTAGGCAAGGTGTTACTAACTTAGAGTTGGAATTCCCTTGAGGGTAAAATGGTCAAGACTACCCGTGTAGCCTGACGACGAACTCGACTTGAGCTCTAATTGATTATTTTATTATTCTTATGTCTATGTATTTTATGTCCTATCATTTCCAAGATTTGATAACCTAAGGCTCTGATACCATTTCTGTGGCACCCAAAAACCTGGGGTCAGGAGTCTCGGAAGCCACGTCATCTAAACTCACACAACTCACACTACAATATGTAAATACTCACACTTCACGACCCCACACTTATTACACACACACTTACAGGTTATTATCTTAGAAACGAACCATCATAACTAGAGTAATTATTAACCATCAAGTCATATTTATTACAACCCAAAAGTAATTAATCTTACCGGGGAGTGACCTTTAGGTAAGGCTAGTCCGCCGGCCAAATATACATTTCTTGTTTCTTACCTTACATAAGTCATACTTATAAATAAGCCGAACTATAAACAACTGAAAACTAATCCAGCTTATTCTGACTACCTGTGGTACAGCACCAAACAATCTACGGAACAGCTGGCCATTTCCTACCCGTTTCCTGGCTGTGGTTCTCATGGCAGGCATCTTGATTCACTGTTGTGTTGTGTCAATTTAAGAAAACAAGTGTGAGCTATAATTCCCAGCATAATAATGTACAGTATAAAAATTACTGAATGATAACATCATTTTTGATATTTATGTTTTATTCGAAAATAGTTTTCCTTGGTAATGCACACCTTTTTATGAAGATAATTCATTAAGGGGGATTTTTAATAACCTGCGAATACCTTAATAGTAATCCCAGCACCTAGGCTTGGGTTACGGTATTTCATCACAATTCCAATTGGAAGAATTTGGACATTCACTGGAGCCACCGCATACGATGATCAGTCGTACTGCGATAAAAGTAACATTTTCTACTAGTAGAAGGATGAAACCGTCATCTCTCGGGTATCACCCTTGCCGCATACGGGCTATGTGTCCTCATTTCGGGTATACACACACTTCGCAGGTCCATAGGTACATATTGTACCATCTCCTACGGTACCAGTAGCCTATCTAATACACGAAGTACTTGGATTCTACCCCTCCCTTGTCCTTTAGGAAATCCTATCATAACTCGAGAACTCGAACCGTATCGAAGTTCCTCCAAGCGTTTTGCTTGTTGATAGGCATAGCTTTACTGTATATATATATATATACTTCTAAAAGTTTCGGAGGAAGTACTAAGGATGTGAGTTGACCGTTGTCAACAGATAATCAATAAGGGGGAAAATTTTCTCCTTGAAACTATATTCAAAATATTAATAAGTCGAGATAATATTCACCGACGATCTGAAATTATTCGAATGATATTCCGAAATCAGAAAGTATGTTTTAAATCAGGATCTATGATTTTTAAATCAATAATAAATCCTTTAATAAATAATAATTAATTAAATAATATTTGATAAATAATTAAATGATGATTGATAATAATCATACCTCGAATGAGTTTACTCACTAAAAGATTTATTTAAAATACTATTTCTCAACAAGTTTGTGTCTACATAATTAATAATCTATAATGATTAATCGGGTTTGAAATAAATAAACGTTGGAGTATACTACTCCCATAATAAATGAATAAGTATATAATATTTAGTATCCGAACAATAAATTATAGTTGAGGGAATATGATCGTTGGGAAATCGTTTTAATAAAAGTTCGAGGTGTTTTAATGTTTCGTAAGTGAACGATGAGTCCCTTTTAAACCGTACTACTATGGACTTATAACCATCCTATAATATCTCCGGAATGATTCCCGAGTTTTATTTTAAATCCCGACCGACTCTCGGTCTTATATAATATGTCACGCTTAAAGCGGAATAAACATTTTACGATATATACTATATCGTACATCGCTACATTATGCGAAAATTCAACAACTACGTATCATGGCAAATATGGTATTTATGCGATGATAGTAAAACAATCCTTTCACAACACAACAGTAAAAATGGAGTTGGGTTCGTAAACTTGCCTGGGTATCTCGAGGTGGAGGATGCTCTAGGTTTCGCTCGGAAATCTATAACCATAAACACATTTCATTTCGTTAGGTTCCGTTCTAATTTACGGCAACTCGCACTCGTGCGCTACTTATTATGCACCCTCTCAACTCATACTACCCTTAACATTCCTTTAAGTAATATTCATATTATGGTCACTTCATTTTTCTAAGTATCGTAGGTTCATTCTCATTATCGTCGTCGGCTCCGCTTATGGATTCTTACGGTTTCTACTCGTGCGGTCTCGGCTCCGACATTTTTATAAAACTGAGATATCATTATTTTCACTTAAAATTTTTATGACAGTTAGGAAACTCAATATTTTACTCTCTGTAAAAATTTCATGATTTATCAACACTTTTATGTGTATCCTTTATATTTTCAAAGTTCGTAATTCGTAGCAGTTTTTGTCGCGTAAACCACTTTTAGTAAAATGACCATAACTTTTGATCCGTAAATTGAAATCAAGTGATTCAAGCGCCTAAACGATCCTTATAACATTGTTTATCCTAAACAAAGGTTAATTTTTAAGAATCTACAGTTTAAAACTTCGAGACTTTCTGCAGAAACTTAAAGTTACGATTTGTTGGTTTTAACGATGTTACGTTTACGATCGGGATTTCGTTTACGCCCTAACTATGAACACAACCACCAACAATCATCATATCATCATCAACACACAAACTCCTCTCAAGAACATCATGTTCTTGAGGCAACAACAACCAACCTTAAATCTACTTAACTTAATCATCAAGATTTCATCAATAACACCCATTACACGAGGTTTACTACCACATACTAAATGGATCTTAAAAATGAACCTTAATTAAAGTTGGGCCAAAGATTTTTACCTTTCTTAAAATCTTGAGATGTGTTATTGAGGATGGTGGAGGCTTGGAAGTGCTTGGTATGATTTTTAGAACCTAAAACCACTATTAAAATCAAGAAACCAAAGAGAGGTTACTATTCATACTATTCACTAGTGAGTTTCTTGAATTTATTCCACCCATCAAACCTTGATAAAAAAGAGATGAAAGAATTTTCTTACCTTAGTTTAGTTTCTAAGAGGCTTGGGATCTAATTGGGTGATTTTACAAGAGCTTGAACTTGGAGTTTGGAATTTGAATTCCTCCTTTTCTTCAATAGGGCCGAATGGAACAAATGGGGATGGGGGGTATTTATACTACTTTGGTTGCGTCTCTTGGATGCTTTGGATAAGTTGCTTCTTGGAAGGTGAGTTGATATATTGTAACTTTATTTAATTCTTTCTAGTATAGCATTCTAGGTTTATTCTTTGTAGCAAATCTTGGAGACAAATCTTTGTAGCTTGCTAGCTTACAAGGTAACTACAAGGTTAGCTTTTTTAGCACACTATTTTGCTAACTAGCTTGGTCATCATATGGTTAGCTCATTATTTGATAAAATAACCATGGTTACTTCCTTACCATGGTTTAGTTAGTGCGCTACGTTTATTTAATCGTTTACGCGTTCGCTCGGTTACTTAAACATTCTCCGTAATACTTACTCGTAAATGGTTTGCGATGTAGTTCTTTTCGTATTTATTCCTTATATTTTTATTTATCCTACTTGAATATAAATTCGTAGGATTTTAATCTCGTAATTATATTGTGATTCCCGTAATCTTCGATAAGTCATAAATACGGTCGTTTTTCAAAGTTCATTTTCTTCGAAAACTAACAGCGTTTACATACACTCATTTGGTACGTATAGTCGTAATATCAATTCTGAAACTCATTTTCTCATGCACTACATATTTTTGGCTCAAAATTTTTTCCCTTATGTCAGGGTTACTATTCATTAAACGTTTTACAAGGTCTCAAAAATTCGAGTTATTACACAATAACTATTGAAGGAAGTAATAATGAAGTTATGATCTCATGTGTGTTTGATATTATTAATTCAAGTGTTAATTAAGTATTTTTATCTCATAGTTAATTATAGTTAATAATTAGTTAATCAATTTAAAGAGTTATTTCATTGACATTGAGAAGTAATCATACATTGGTGAGTGAGGGTTAATTAAATATAATTAGTCTGAGTCTCTGTGGGAACGAACTAGAAATTATTCTATATTACTTGCGAACATGTATACTTGCGTGAATTATTAGCACGTGTTTTGTGTCTAACAAGTTTTTGACGCCGCTGCCGGGGACTCGCCGTATTTGTTTAGTTTATGTACTCGCCATCAGTGGTCATTAGGACTCATTGATTAAGACGTGTTACTTATTATTTCTGGTTGTGTTTCAGGTACTCTAGCGAACGTTTATGCAAACACGTTCTCGTACTTGCAAGAGAACTGTAGATACGGCTGAGGAGACAGACTCAGTTCTTGATATTCCAGAGAAGATAGATTTTGAAGGTTCGAATAAAGAGAGTGAGCAGAAAGAACCGATAATCATGGGTGATCGTATAGTTCCAGCAGCAGATCCAGCTCTTATGGACTTTTCTCGGCCTAAAATTGATGACATTCAGTCAAGCATCCTGCATCCGGCTATCCAGGCTAATACTTTTAAAATCAAGTCGGGCACTATTCAGATGGTGCAGAATTCTGTTTCTTTCGGAGGTGCTGCGACTGAAGACCCCAACATGCATATCAGGAATTTTGTCGAGATTTGTAGTACTTTCAAATATAATGGTGTTACTGATGAGGCTATCAAGTTGAGGCTTTTCCCATTCTCTCTGAGGGATAAAGCTAAGGACTGGTTACATTCTGAACCAGCTGGGTCCATCACTACTTGGCAAGATCTTGCGCAAAAGTTTCTGGTGAAGTTTTATCCAATGGCCAAGACTGCAGCTACGAGGAGTGCTCTTACTCAGTTTGCGCAGCAACCAACAGAATCTATGTGCGAAGCTTGGGAGCGCTATAAAGAGATGTTGAGAAAGTGTCCACAACATGGTATGCCTGACTGGATGGTGATCACTGGGTTCTACAATGGTTTGGGGGCCCAATCTTGGCCCATGCTCGACGCAGCAGCTGGAGGCGCTTTGTGGGCCAAAAGCTATACTGAAGCCTATAATCTTATTGAAACTATGGCTGCAAACGAGCATCAAAACCCAACTCAAAGGATGATTCATGGAAAGGTAGCAGGTATTTTGGAAGTGGATGCAGCCACAGCTATTGCAGCGCAGCTCCAAGCATTGTCTATGAAGGTCGATTCTTTAGCCAACTATGGAGTCAAACAGATAGCTATGGTCTGTGAGCTTTGTGCAAGCTCTCATGCTACGGATCAGTGTTCTCTCGTTAATGAATATGTTCAGTATGTGAACAATTATCAGTGACCGGAGCAGCCTGTGCCAGCTACTTATCATCCTAATAACAGAAATCATCCCAATTTCAGCTGGAGCAATAGTCATAATATTGTTCAGCAACCATATCATCAAGGTGTAAGTAAACAGTTTAATCCATCTGGATTCACGCAACCTCAGCAATATGCTCAAAGGCAATTATATCCTCAACAAGAAGGTGCTGCTACACCTTCTAGCATAGATTTCGAGGAGCTAAAGCTGTTGTGCAAAAGTCAGGCTGTTTCTATCAAGACCTTGGAAAATCAAATTGGTCAAATAGCCAATGCCGTGCTCAATCGTCAACCTGGCACACTTCCCAGCGATACTGAAGTGCCAGCCAGGAGGGAAGCTAAAGAGCAAGTCAAAGCTATTACCTTAAGGTCCGAAAAGTTACTGATGCTGAAAAAGCAAAAGATGAAGGAGCTGAAGTTGTAGATGAAGAAGAGAAGCAAAAGGAAAAAGAGGTGGAACCAAGGAAGACTACTGTTGAACACACTCTGCCTGAGGGTAATACAGGGGAGAAACAGCTCTATCCTCCACCACATTTTCTTAAGAGATTGCAAAAACAAAAGTTGGATAAGCAATTTGTTAAGTTTCTGGAGGTGTTCAAGAAACTTCACATCAACATACCCTTTGCTGAGGCTCTAGAGCAAATGCCTAGTTATGTAAAATTCATGAAGAGTATACTTTCAAGGAAAGTGAAACTGGATGACCTTGATATCGTTGCTCTAACGAAAGACTGCAGTGCTGTGCTGCAACAAAAATTACCTCCAAAGCTTAAAGTTCCAGGTAGCTTCACCATTCCTTGCACCATTGGCAAGTTGTCTTTCGACAAGTGCCTGTGTGATTTGGGAGCAAACATCAATCTAATACCATTGTCTATCTTCAAAAAGTTGAATTTGCCTGATCCAAAGCCCACCTACATGTCTCTACAATTGGCTGATCATTCTATTACATACCCACGAGGCATCGTGGAAGACGTGTTAGTAAGGTGGATAAGCTCTTCTTCCCTGCAGACTTTGTCATTCTGGATTTCGAGGAAGATAAGAAGATTTCCATAATCTTGGGAAGACCTTTCCTGGCTACAGGTCGTACCTTGATAGATGTGTAGAAAGGTGAACTTACTATGAGGGTGCAGGATCAGGATGTGACATTTAATGTATTCAAGGCGATGAAATTCCCTACAGAAGACGAGGAATGCTTAAAGGAGGATTTGATTGATTCTACGGTAACTTCAGAACTTGATCATGTGCTAATTTTTGATGCCTTAGAGAAAGCCTTAGTGGGGGAATTTGACAGTGAAGATGAGGAAGGTAATGAGCAACTACAATATCTAAATGCTTCTCCTTGGAGGCGAAAGCTAGACATGCCATTTGAATCTCTTGGTAATACTGATCTCAAGAATGCTGAGGGAAAGCTCAAACCATCTATTGAGGAAGCACCTACTTTGGAGCTTAAACCATTGCCTGAACACTTGTGGTATGTTTTTTTAAGTGATGCATCTGCTTTGCCTGTTATTATTGCATCTGACCCTTCAGGTAGTGAGGAGGACAAGCTCTTGACAATCTTGGGAGAATTCAAATCGGCCATCGGATGGACTATAGGAGATATAAAAGGTATCAGTCCTTCGTACTGCATGCATAAAATTCTGCTAGAGGAAGGTAGTAAGCCGACTGTTGAGCAACAGCGAAGACTTAATCCTATCATGAAAGAAGTGGTAAAGAAATAAATTCTGAAGTGTCTAGATGCAGGAATCATATATCCTATATCTGACAGTTCTTAGGTGAGCCCCGGGCAATGTATACCTAAGAAAAGAGGTATAACTGTGGTAGCAAATGAGAAGAAAAAGCTCATCCCCACTCGAACAGTCACAGGATGGAAAGTTGAACAAAGCCACGAGGAAGGATCACTTCCCTCTTCCATTTATTAATCAGATGCTTGACAGGTTGGCTGGTCATGAGTATTATTGTCTTCTGGATGGCTATTCGGGGTATAATCAGATTTGCATTGCACCAGAAGATCAAGAAAAGACTACCTTCACTTGTCAATTTGGCACGTTTGCTTTTTGCAGAGTTTCGTTTTGCTTATGTAGTGCACCTGCCACTTTTCAGAGATGCATGATGGCTATATTCTCTAATATTATTGGAAACAATGTTAAAGTGTTCATGGACGACTTCTCCGTCTTTGGACATTCATTTGATGAATGTTTGAATAATCTTTGTTCGGTGCTCAAAAGGTGTGTGGAAACTAATTTGGTGCTCAATTGGGAAAAATGTCACTTTATGGTGCGTGAAGGCATTATTCTTGGGCATAAAGTCTCTAGCAAGGGCCTTGAGGTAGATAAAGCCAAGGTGGGAGTCATTGAAAATCTTTCACCGCCTATTTCTGTGAAAGAAATCCGTAGTTTTCTTCGTCATGCGGGTTTTATCGGCGTTTCATCAAGGACTTCTCGAAGATATCTAAGCCGTTGTGTAACTTGCTTGAGAAAGATGTGCCCTTCAAATTTGATGATGAATGTTTGGCGACATTCGAGACTCTCAAGAAGAGTTTGATAACTGCACCAGTTATTACGGCACCTGATTGGACAGAACCTTTTGAGATGATGTGCGATGCGAGTGATTATGCAGTGGGAGCAGTTCTTGAGCAGCGCAAGAATAACCTTTTTATGTGGTCTACTATGCTAGTAAAACGCTTAATGGAGCTCAGATGAACTACACCACTACTGAGAAGGAGCTCTTGGCTATAGTCTTTGGTTTCAAAAAATTTCGATCTTATCTGTTTGGGACAAAGGTGACGGTATTCACTGATCACGCCGCCATCCGCTATCTAGTCTCAAAGAAGGATTCGAAGCCTAGACTTATTCGTTGGGTGGTCTTGCTACAGGAATTTGAGTCAGAGGTCAAGGATCGAAAAGGTACTGAGAATCAAGTAGCTGACCATCTCTCTAGATTGAAGAATCCCGATTCTACTTCACATGATAAGACATTGATCAACGAATCTTTTCCGGATGAGCAGTTGTTCGCAGTTCAGGACAAAGAACCATGGTTCACAGATATTGTGAACTATCTTGTCAGCAATATAATGCCTCCTAATATGAATATAGCTCAAAAGAAGAAGTTTCTGCATGAGGTGAAGTGGTATATGTGGGATGAACCATATTTGTTTAGACAAGGAGCTGACCATATCATCATGAGATGTATCCTATTCTGTGAGACGGAGGGGATATTACGAGACTGCCATTGTAACGCCCCCAAATCTGGGGTCAGAGGATTTGGTCGTCACTATGAAACCTCAATCCAAATCAACCTGTTTAATCAATAATTAAATGCTAGTGGAAGATATTTAGCAAAAATGACCCCAAACTAATCCAAGATCTTTTAAGGTTACAGTTCTAGAAACAAGATATCCAAATTCCACAAATAAATTTTCCACTTTCTTTTAACAATCTTTTCAATAAATCTCAATCTCAAAATTAAACCCACTAGTATAACTTCGAAATGAAGTATACTAGGCCCAAATAAAATACAAAACTATAATATAATATAATATAAATAACTTTACACAATAAAACTTACACTAGTCCGCAAACCCTGGACTAACCATCTTCCAAAAGCTTCTTCTTTGCTTCCTCGAATTACACAGCTAACTAGCGCAAGCTAATCCTCACTGGAGGTTAAATTTGAAAATAGGCAAGTATGAGCGAAAGAAATGCTCAGCAAGATCATTATAGCATATATAGAGTCATTTTGATATAAAACTGACATCTGCATCAGCGCAGAACATTTAAAATCATAATTGTTGAATCATAAAATTTTAGTTGAGGAACCCCATAATTGATTCCTTAATTGTATTCAAAACCATTTTGATCTTTTTGAGCGAAATGCTTCAACAATACTTTAAATCTTGATGAGAATAAAACTCGTAAAACAGTGATTACGGAAATATCGTAAACAATAATAACATGAAACAATGATTATAGAGTGGATCATAAACTCATTCAAAACCGAACTCTTCAAATTAATACTTATTTTGCTGTCATATCAAATTAGATATCAATACGAACTTTGATGCTCACAACACCCATACTGAAGTCAACATCAATCATCTATACTAATACCACCTTTGATATTTAACAACAACGTAAGTATCAACATAAATCAGAATCTGAATCAAAACTGCATTTCACCATTATTCCAAAACAGAAACAGTTGATAAATCATTTATTCTATGAATATCAAAAATGATATGATAATTTAGATTAGGATCATCCTCCGACGGACGTACTATCACATGCTGATCAGCCCGTGTGATAGTACAAGGTCATGATTCATGGAAATATGACCCCAAAAACACGAGTACTCAAACAAAAGGCAATATACCTGCCTGTGGCAAAAATTGTGTCATAATATTCCATATGGCACTTAGAAATAGCCCTCCGCTGGACCGTCCGTCCCGGTCACTTACGCAATTATGATCCAATCTTAAAACCTTTTATTGAAATGGGGTCATGATAATCGACACCCGAAATAATTTTATTCCCCCAATTCTTGGGTAGGAATATTCGCAACCAAATCACCTTTCTCAAAATCCAAAATATTTATAAATCCGATAATTGGATAAGTAAAATCACTTGGCTATTCTGAACATAGAATAGCAGATGAGTATTTGCATAAACATAATTATTTAATTCAGCGATATGTAAAACATCTATCTATCTTGAACTGAGAATAGGGAAAGCAATACTTACATGATAAGATTTAAAATAAATATCACTTGAACAATAAGTGATGATAGGGATACTTGTTAGATATATTTGATAATGTCATGGCTAATATGTTTTATGTTTAGATTTCAGATCTTATTTGAACAGAACAAATCAGTACTTAACTGATCAGTACTTATACTGGACGACAGAACTTAAGGGATATCAGTACTTATGTTATCAGGAGATAAGCATCAGGAGATAGATATCAGAACTTAAGTGCTGAAGGACGATCAGATAAGGACAGTAGCTGATTAAAGTTAAGAAGATCAAGATAAACATAAGAAGAGATATGCATGAAGAAGGAATTCCGTGAAGAATGGAATACTTGGAATAGAAGATATCTGATTGATATATTTTAGGAAGCAGAATTATATTCCATATCAATTAGCGATTATCTTGTAACTGTGTAGTATATAAACACAGACATAGGGTTTACACTATAAGTGTTATCATTATCGAGAATATTATTTACTATAACCCTAGCAGCTCTCGTGATATTTTGTTCATCACTGAGAGATAACAGTTCCAGATTGTAACAGAGTTTATTGTTTAAATAAAGTTTGTTTTCTGTTACATAAGTTCTTGAAGTTTGATTTGATTGTAATAAACACTGTATTCACCCCCTCTACAGTGAAAGTGTGACCTAACAAGTGGTATCAGAGCCTTCTGTTAACACACATACAGTTAAAGATCCAAACACAATCATGTCTGACACAGAAACTCCAACTAAGCCTACCAGAACTGAGGAATCATCAAAGACATCAACTCAGAGTCGATATGAGACTATCAGAGTTCCCATATTGAGACCATCTGAATATCCCATATGGAAGGTAAGGATGACCATGTTTCTGGAAGCAACAGATCCAGAATACCTTGATAGAATCAAGGAAGGGCCTCACAACCCTACCAAGCTCGCTGTTATAGTTGCAGGTGAAGCAGCAATGACCGTACCAAAGGAAAAGAGTGATTACACTGCTGAAGATATAGCATCTATTGCTAAGGATGCCAAGGTACGACACTTATTGCATAGTGCCATTGATAATGTAATGTCAAACAGGGTAATCAACTGCAAGACTGCTAAGGAGATATGGGATGCACTGGAGACAAGGTGTCAAGGAACTGAAACAGTTAAGAAGAACAGGAAGACAATACTCACTCAAGAGTATGAACACTTTGACTCTAGGACTAATGAGTCATTGACTGATGTATATGATAGATTTGTCAAACTCTTGAATGACTTGTCATTAGTAAATAAGGAGTATGATCTTGAAGATACAAACCTTAAATTCCTGTTAGCTCTTCCTGAATGTTGGGATTTGAAGGCAACAACAATAAGAGACAACTACAATCTTGATGAAACAACTCTTGATGAAATCTATGGAATGCTCAAGACTCATGAACTTGAGATGGAACAAAGAAGCAAGAGGAAAGGAGGAAAGTCAAGGACAGTTGCTCTCAAGGCTGAAGAGGAATCCCCCAAATCACCTTCCTCAAAGAAAGACAAGGGTAAAGCTCTTATCATAAAGTCTGATACTGAGTCATCAAGTTCTGAGAGTGATGATGACTCAGATTCTGAAAGCTTGCCTGAAACTGATGCTGATGAGGAGATGATAAAGCTGTGTGCTCTTATGGTGAAAGGAATCACAAAGATTGCATACAGGAAGTTCAGGAAGGGAAAGAAGTTTTCCAGAAAAGGCATAAGTTCTGATAAGAAGAATTTCAGAAGATCTGAAGGAAGAGGAGGAAAGTCTGACAGAGGAGATTACGCTAATGTTAAATGTTATAATTGTGGTGAGAAAGGCCACATATCTCCTGATTGCAAGAAGACCAAGAGTGACAAAGGCAAAGCTCTTGTCACAAAGCAGAAAAGCTGGACAGACACCTCAGACTCTGAAAGTGAGGAGAACTATGCATTGATGGCAAATGCTGATAAATCAAGTTCTGAGAGCAGTTCTGAAGCTGCTGAAACAAAGGTACCTCAGACTACTTATGCTTTTCATACTGATGATATTAATGAGTTGAGAAGATATCTTAAAACCATGTTTGTTAGTTATAGAGATCAAACTTTAACATGTGAAAGATTAACTTCTGAAAATCTTGCTTTTAGGAAAAGAAATAATTTCTTAGAAAAAGAGTTAGTCATGTTCCATCAAACTCAGCAGGATAGAGATGATGCTTTTTATGTTAGGGATGAAGTGCTAAAAATGAAAGAATCTCTAAAAACTGAGTTAGAAAAGGAGAGAGAGATTATCAGAACTTGGACTAACTCTGGCAAAACAACTCAAAATTTGCTAAGCAGTGGAAACTGGAAAGAGGGCTTAGGCTATGGAGAAAATAAAAATGAAAAAGGAACTGTAGAAATTAAGCCTGTTGATAAGCAAAAGCCGAAGTTAAAACCTGTTAAGTTTGTAACTGAAAAATCTGAAAATGAGAAATCAGAAGTTAAAAAGGAATTAGCTTCTGACAAACTAAAACAGGAAAAGACAGCTGAAGTTAACATAGGCTTAATGACAAAGAAGCAGCTTAAGCATAAGCTGAAAGATGTTAAGAATGCAAACAAGGTAAAATTACCTAGGAAAAACAGGAATGGAAAGGAAGGTGTGAATAAAAGCAATAACTATAAAACTGTTCCTGATGCTCCTAGGAAAGCATGTTATAACTGTGGAAGTTCTAACCATCTGGCTTCTTTTTGCAGGAAGAATAAGAATATTAACTCCTTATCTACAAAGTCAGGAGTTAAGAGTCAGTTTGTTAGATACAAACCACAAAATCCTTGTTTTCATTGTGGTAGTTTATGGCATTCCATTTATACTTGTAAGGAATATCATAGTTTGTACTATGATTATTATCAAATAAAACCTTCTTTAAAGAAAGTTTCTGTTGTTCCTTCTAGTATAAGTTCTGATTCAAAGTCTGGTAGTATAAGTTCTGATGAGAAAACTGTTAACATAAAATCTGATGATAAATCCGCTGTAAATGTTAACAAACCTAAAAAGGCCAAAGGATCCAAGCAAGTCTGGGTCCTTAAAACTAATAATTAGTGGTCTTTTTGATTGCAGGGCAACAGGAAAAATATTTTAGTTCTGGACAGTGGATGTTCAGGACATATGACTGGAAATAAGGCCCTGCTATCAGACTTTGTGGAGAAAGCTGGCCCAAGTGTTTCTTATGGAGATGGCAACATTGGAAAAACTTTGGGATATGGCAATATCAATCTTGGGAATGTCATCATTAAAGATGTAGCTCTGGTCTCAGGACTTAAACACAACTTACTGAGTATAAGTCAAATCTGTGACAGAGGTTATCATGTTGATTTCTTTGCAGAACATTGTGAAATAGTTAGTAAATCTAAAGAAAAAATTGTTCTGAAGGGATTCAGGCGTGGTAACATTTATGAAGCTAAGCTTTCAACAAGTTCTGATGGTTCTGCAATCTGTTTAGTGAGTAGAGCCTCAACTGAAGAAAGCTGGAATTGGCACAAGAAACTCTCTCATTTAAACTTCAACAAGATAAATGAACTGATCAAGAAAGATCTTGTGAGAGGACTGCCAAAATCAGTGTTTGTTCCTGATGGTCTTTGTGACTCATGTCAGAAGGCTAAACAAAGAAAATCTTCGTTCAAGAGCAAGACTGAATCATCAATTCTTGAGCCTTATTATCTGCTTCATGTTGATCTATTTGGTCCAGTGAATGTCATGTCTATTGCAAAGAAGAAATATGCGTTGGTCATAGTAGATGAGTTCACCAGATACACATGGGTGTATTTCTTGCACACAAAAAGTGAAACTGCATCTATCCTGATTGATCATGTCAAACATCTGGATAAATTGATCAAAGATTCTGTGAAAATTTTGAGGAGTGATAATGGCACTGAATTCAAGAATTTGATAATGGAAGAGTTCTGCAAAAATCATGGAATAAAGCAGGAATTTTCTGCTCCTGGAACTCCACAGCAAAATGGAGTTGTTGAAAGGAAGAATAGAACTCTCATTGAAGCTGCACGAACAATGCTTGAAGAAGCAAAGCTTCCAACCTATTTCTGGGCTGAAGCTGTGCAGACTGCTTGTTTTACTCAAAATGCAACACTCATTAACAAGCATGGAAAAACACCATATGAGATGGTGAAGAACAAGAAGCCAAATCTCAAATACTTTCATGTATTTGGATGTAAGTGTTTTGTTCTCAAGACTCATCCTGAACAGCTATCCAAGTTTGATCTAAAAGCTGATGAGGGAATCTTTGTGGGATATCCACTTTCTACAAAAGCCTTCAGAGTCTATAATTTGAGAACAAAAGTGGTCATGGAATCTATCAATGTCTCTTTTGATGACAAGAAGATCACTGGACTTGAAGATTGCATTGATCATGATCAGCTGAGATTTGAAAATGAAGATTCATATTCTGATACCTCAAGTCCTGACAGTCTAATTCCTGATACTGTAAATTCTGATGGATTAAACTCTGATGTTATTGAAACTGTGGTGACTACGTCAAAGGAAGATGCACCAATGCAGGGGGAGCATACTCAAGATATTATCACATCTCAAGAAGCATCAGAACATACATCTGGCTCTTTAAATTCTGATTCATCAAGTTCTGATAAGCCAAGTACTGACAGTACTGAAAATCTAAATACTGAAGGATCCAACTCAGAGAGCATAGTTTCAGGGGGAGCATCAGAAAATGAAACCGAAGACAGCATGAATCATGGGGGAGCATCCAGTTCTAGAGAAAATCTTCCATCTGCAAGGAAGTGGACAAAATCACATACACCTGATTTGATAATTGGAAATCCTGAGGCAGGTGTCAGAACTAGAACAGGTACTTCGAATGAATGTCTTTACAATTCTTTTCTCTCTCAGTCTGAGCCAAAGAAAGTGGAAGAAGCTCTTCAAGATGCTGATTGGGTGCAAGCAATGCAGGAAGAGTTGAATGAATTTGAAAGAAACAAAGTCTGGACCTTAGTGCCAAGACCTAAGAATAGATCGGTTGTTGGTACAAAGTGGGTATTCAGAAACAAAACTGACAGTGATGGCATAATTGTAAGGAACAAAGCAAGGCTGGTTGCAAAAGGATATTCTCAACAGGAGGGAATTGACTATGATGAAACATTTGCGCCAGTTGCTAGGTTAGAAGCCATAAGGATATTCATGGCTTATGCTGCTCACAAAAAGTTTACTGTCTTTCAAATGGATGTGAAAAGTGCTTTTCTCAATGGAGAATTGGAAGAGGAAGTATATGTTGAACAACCTCCAAGCTTTGTAGATTCCAAACATCCAGATTATGTCTACAGGCTTGATAAAGCACTTTATGGACTTAAGCAAGCTCCTAGAGCATGGTATGAGACTTTAGCTCAGTTTCTTCTGGAAAGTGGATTCAACAGAGGAACTATTGACAAAACACTGTTCTATCTCAACCATGGCAAGGACTTACTTTTGATCCAGATTTATGTTGATGATATTATTTTTGGGTCTCCAAATGACAAACTTTGCAAAAAGTTTTCCAAACTAATGCAGTCAAGATATCAGATGAGTATGATGGGAGAACTCAGTTATTTTCTAGGCCTTCAAGTCAAGCAGAGTGAAGAAGGAACTTTTATTTGTCAATCTAAGTACACCAGAAACTTGCTGAAGAAATTTGGAATGCAAGACTGTTCAAGTGCATCCACTCCCATGGCCACTGCAACAAAACTGGATAAGGATACTGGTAATTCAGTAGATATTACTGATTACAGAGGTATGATTGGCTCACTTCTCTATCTAACTGCTAGTAGACCAGATATCATGTTTGCTACCTGTCTTTGTGCAAGATTTCAAGCAGATCCAAGAGAACCTCACTTAACAGCTGTAAAAAGAATCTTTAAGTATCTTAAAGGAACAGCTGATCTAGGATTATGGTATCCTAGAGAATCAGATTTTAAATTAATAGGTTACTCAGATGCAGATTTTGCAGGTTGCAAAATTGACAGGAAAAGCACAAGTGGAAGCTGCCAATTTCTTGGAGGCAGGTTGGTTTCTTGGTATAGCAAGAAACAAAAGTCAATTTCCACATCAACTGCAGAAGCAGAGTATATTGCTGCAGGAAGCTGCTGTGCACAGATTCTCTGGATGAAGAATCAGTTACTGGATTATGGGTTAACATATTTCAAAATCCCTATTTACTGTGATAATCAAAGTGCTATTGCTATGACAGGTAATTCAGTTCAACACTCTATGACAAAGCACATCAGCATCAGGTACCATTTCATCAGGGAACATGTGGATGAAGGTACAGTGGAATTGCATTTTGTTCCCACAGATCAACAAGTAGCAGATATCTTCACAAAACCACTGTGTAAAGCTACCTTTTCAAAATTGGTAAATGAACTTGGAATGATTTCAGGTTCTTTCTCTAAATCTGCTTAAACTTGTTCTATGTTATCAGACTTTATGATCAGTATTTACAGAATTAATCTCTTTGTATATTCTGTGCATTAATTGATAAATGTCTTTAAGTACTGACTGTTGTCTGATATATGTTTCTAAACTCTGATAAGTGATATGTCTGTTTCAGTAACTATTCAACCCTATGAGGATAACTGTGCTAGATACTGAGCTACTAGTCTTCAATAAACAAATGATCCCATGAAAGAAGTAATTATTTCTGTGGAAATCTTATGACACAAGCAAATTCTGATACTTGAGCTTAGTTTAGTTTACTTTATTCATCTTACTACTAAGTCCCAAATTAAAATAATGCTACTCATCTGTTTAAGTTCTGATTCTAGTAAAACTGCTGAATGTACTAAGTGCTGATAAACCTCACTTATCAAAAGAAAAAGAAAAAAAATTAAAGAATAATATCAGGTACTCCTTTGAGATCTAGAGTAAAAATGTGAAAGGGACGACCCAAGTGCATTGCTGGTATTAAGTAAATATGCATTAGAAAAGCAAAATATTTTCTTGGTGACTGTTCACACTCTATGATTACTGGAGAAATACTCTGATAATAGCATAAATTCTGATAAACAATCGTGACTCACTTACACTGAGAAGCCACTGTATAATAGAATTTCAAAAGATGCATAAAATTAGCACAAAAATATTTGAGGTGGACTCATGCATGAACTCATTTATCAGTAGGTTTCAGGATAATGACAGCTCTTTAGCAAAATTTTAATTATGACTTATTTCTAAGATGTACTGAAGTAGATCAGACTTTACTCTTTGTCTGTTATTTAGCTTAATGCACACACACATCACTCCATATGAATGATGAAATTTCTGTGGTGGTCTATGTTATTTTAGATAAACAGTCATTGTGTCACTTTTGCACAAATTCTGAGGACAAGTTCTAGTTACACGTTCTGATGATTAAGTTCTGACGTTCATAACTAAGAACTTGTATGAGTATTTACTAAGATAGATATTCCTTGTTCGAGTTAAGACATTATGTTCTGATGACTGTTAAGTTCTGGTATAGGTCTAAGTTCTGATTTTTCAGTCTAACCCTTTACTTGACTTATCTGTGAGTAAAATTTGGTAACAGTCTCAGATTAATTTCGAAATATTGAAGTGGAAGATTAATAGTCTATGGTTAAAACATAATGGCACTCGTCCTTGAACAGTTCACTCTTGTTACATGTGCACATTCCTTTTCCAATGACTGTTATTCTTTTTCAAAGTCTAGGGAGACGAGGTAGAATTAATTCTACCTGTCATCATTAAATATCTTTGCGTCTCTTGGCATTCTCTTGCCTATATACACAGCCACTTCACATTAGTCTTTCCATCACACACACTTATCCTCCTTCTTCTGTCAAAAACACAATGGTTCGATACAACATGTTTTTGAACACACAAACCTTCACAATGGAGCTCAGTTGTGCCGAGTGGCAGCAGGAGTGGCATATAACAGCCATTCCTGAGGAGATTTGGGACTCTGTCCCACAGGAGGTGCTGGCTCACCTTCTATTCTTCGAGATGGATTACCATCACCATCTGGAGCGCCTAGAGGAGGAAAGGCAGGAAGCTATCCGTCAGCAAGAGCGAATCATTCGACTCGCTATCTTGTTTGTCGAAGATAGGAAGAGGAAGATGACTTAATCTCGTCTTCTTCCTGTTCTTCTTCATCCTCAGTTTTGTCAAGCTTCTTAGCTAGGACTAAAGCTGTTGACGTTAGGATTAGAAGCTTAGGGAAAATCTTGTATTGATGTAATTTCTATTTCATATATGTATTGACTTGATATATTAATGAAAACTATTTTTACTTCAAGATTTTGTCTCTGAGTTATTTTATCTTGTGTTGTTAAATCCTGCTTGATATTCTGATGACCATTTAAATTTTGTCTTTATTTAAGTTCTGATTCTTGTCAGCACTTATTCATCGAAATTATCTCGGTCATTTTTAACATGATTCATTTTCAGAATATTAATGTTGCAGTGAAAAATAATTCAATCAGTGCTAACGGTTTTAATTTTGAATTAAAACTGTGTCTCTTGATAACTGAAATGGTTTTTCCTTGAAACAAGGCAACTGGGTAAGTAATCATTCCTGTTTTCTCGAGCCCAGTAACTATCCGTTATTACTGCATGTCTGACAGGTGTCCAACGGTAACATTTTTTTTTCAGAGTATAAGAACAACAGAGAGAAGATTTCTTTAATCTTTTATTTTCTTTATACTTTATCTCTCTTCTCACTTTTACTCTCTTTCTCATTCTTTCTCACGTTGGTTTTTCATACAGACATTATCTCAAACACCTAACAGGCATACTTGAATTTCAATATTTTTTCACATGGCACCAAAGGATTTAATCATTGATGGAGCAAAGTTTGTTCCAAACAACTATGCTGCAATTCTTGATCATGCTAAAGCTCCATCTGAATTGCATTTTGTGCAAGATCTTCTTGCACATAGTGAGGTTGGGTACGCCTTAACTCAGCCTGAATTATTTTCAAGTCAACAAGTTATGCGGTTCTGGAGGACTGGAGTTTATGATGATGGTGGTAAACGAGGAACTCCCAGTATTATCTTCCAAGTGGGTGATTCTTCCTATGTAGTCACTCCTGGTACAGTACGAAGAGCATTACATCTTCCAGAAGATTGTACCTTCTCTATACCATAGGAATCAGAACTTCGGGAGTTAATGACTGATTTGGGATATGAAAAGAGTCTGACGAAACTTGGACAGTTGAAACGGGCTAATATCAGAAGAGAATGGAGTTTCTTCTTCGATTGCATCACCAAGGCTTTTGGCAACAAGTGTTCAAATTTTGATGCCATCCCAATTCTGAGTCAGCACATCGGGTATGCTATTATCCTTCAAACTCATTTTGATTTTGCAACTGGAATAATTGGTTTTATTGGGGATAGGATGACAGAGGATCGCGATGTTGTTTATTTTGCTAGATTCTGTCAACTTATTTATACGTATTGTACTGCTGAACCCCAGTTAGTCAGCACTCAAACCCCACCTTTTAAGGTTGCAAAAAGGTACTTTAACGACCTGATAAATGCTGACACAAAGAAATCAATGGTGAGACAATTACAGATTCCTCAGTCTGTGAAACAGATTCTGGTAAATGCTGATCCTGCTACTTACAAATCTGTTTACTCAAATGTTCAACCAACTCACCATAACCAAAATCCATCAACCTCAGTCCCTACCTCTCATTCTACTCAACCTACCCTCAGAACTTATCTCAAATCCTATCTCTCCACTTCACAGACTGCTCAACCTTCTTCTTCAGCACCTACTGTGAAGCCTACATCCTCTAAGCCAAAGAGAACAAAGACTGTTCCTCAAACATCTCAGAAGAAGAGGAGGATTACTTTGAGAGATGAATCAGATTCTGAGGATCAGATTCCCTCTTCAGAACCTGTGGTAAATGAAGCTGAGAAGGCAACTTCTCAGAAGGATTCTGCAATTGGGGGTTCTAGGCTTCTCAAGAGGCTTAGACGTATGACGGTTCCTGAAACTCCCAAGGAATCCAAATCAACAAGGAAGTACAAGAAACAGAGGGCACAGAGGCCAGTTTCAGATGATGAGGAGGAAGCAGCTAAGGAAGGGGATCAGGAATCTCTGATCTCACAAGACAAGGAATTTGCTCCAGTCACTTCTTCTCCATCAACTCCATCTCAGGAACCTGTATCTGACAAGGCTAATTCACCTTCTAGGTCTCTTGTTGATCCAGGCACAAGTGTTGAAATTGATATTCAGAACTTGGTTGTGCCTGAAATACTTTTCTTAGAAGCTCCAACAGCAAATAATCCTTCCACAACACCTGTTACTGATGCTGTTCAAACTCCTGAGTTATCACTAACACCTTCTCTGCATCAAGATGCTGATGATCAGATTTTAGGTGAGCATCAGGATATGGCTGTTGATCAGAACTTAGTATCAGATCAGCAATTAGAGGATGTTGAAGCCTCCATTGCTACTCACACAGTTGTCTTATCAGAAGATACTGATTCTTTAAGTTCTGATGCTGCAAATGTTGGAGATACTGGTGAAGCTGCTACAACTGTAGATGCTGATGAAGCAGGTCCTTCAGGACATACTCCTCCACTGACTCTTCCTAAGTCTGAACTGCTAAAGGAGTTTGTTATCAGGGATGCACCAGTGCCTTGGAGTGAAACTCCTGCAGGTCAGGAGTGGACTAAGGAATGGAACTCAGTTTCATGTGTTCCAAATGCTTTACATCTTGCTGAGCACTTGACTAAAGCTGATGAAATGTTACATTCTGATGATTTTAAAACCCAGCTTAGAGTCACTGCATTGAGTACTAAACATCTACAAGGTCTTCATTCCAACACTCATGCAGAGCTACACAAGATTCAGGAGAACTTTATTAAACAGGAACAAGTTTGGAAACTTGATAAGAAAAAGTTCTTCCAACCTACCATTGACAGGGTTGCTTATATTGAGAAAACTCAAGAGAAGCAACAAGCTCAGATTGATCAAATTCTGACAAATCAAGCTTCTCAGCAATCGCAACTTACTGAAATCCAGACCTCAGTGGAACTACTTATCTCTCTTTTATTACCTGCTGATGCCAAAAAGGGGGAGAAGGTAATTAAGTCCAAATGCAAAACCAACAAGTCACTGCAAGGAAAGGATGATGGAAAAGATGACCAAGGAAACTCTGGAATGGGTAGTGGTCATAGTCAAGGTAGAAGGTTTACATCAAGACAAGCTAGTCACAGAACAAGTTCTGATACTGGGAAAAGAATAAGTTCTGCTACTGGTAAAAGGATAAGTTCTGATGAACTTCTAGATCTTGATGAGGAAATGTCAAGACAGTTATTTCTTCAAGAAAATCCAGGGATGGACTTGGAAAGTTTAAAGGAAGAAGAAGCCAGACTTAAATCAGAGAAAGTCACATCTAAATCTGAAGCTTCTGGTAAAAAGTTACTTCCAAAACCTAAAGGCATTGTGATCAAAGAAAGGATACATACTGAAGAAACTTTGGCTAGATCACAACCACAGATAGATCCAAGATCCAAGGGTAAAGAAAAGGTTGGTGAACCTATCAAGCCTTATGTACCTCCTGAGGAAGAAGAAATTACTGATGGAAAAGATAATCTTGCTCTGACTTCAAGAAAAGTTCTTAAAACAACCTCTGACATGGCTCAAGTTGTTCAGAGTCAAGAAATTGTAAGTTCTGATATTCAGAAGAAGCAAGTAACCTCTGACAGTGCTCAAGTTAACTTGATATCAGAAAATAAATCTAAAACACTCCTACCAGGATTCACTAAAGCAAAACAGACTCAATCTTTGAAGACTACTTCAAGTGGTTTTGAAGCAAGAGTAGTTACTGGAAAGGAAGCTAGAGATAAAACTGGATTGGGAAGTGCTGATGAAAGAAGAGTACACAACACTACCGATGATCCAACTTCCTTGAGTGAACCAGGTATTGGAGCAACTCCTGAGAGATTGAATTAACTAGAATCTATACAGATGGTTTACCATACCTACTTGAAAGAATACATTATGTTGTATTTCATGACAGATGGTAGGGTTTATCATATAAGACAAAATGCCATTCCATTGAAGTATTTTGAAGAATTGGAGCATGTATTATTCTTACTTCAAGTGGATGACAGAATAACAGAGACTGCTGCAAACTACTTAAAAGAACATATTTAGAGACAGAAAAGACTTTATTCTGTTAAGTCTGACAGCAGATATGTTCCAAAGTACAGAAATCACAATGGTGATATTGTTGATATGAAGCCTAATACTGCACAGATCAGAACATATCTTGGTATTAAGGGGCTTGAATTCAATCTAGAGTCTAACAAAGCTTATGTTATAAGACTAGATCGGGAGTTGAGAAAAGCAAAGATTAATGATCTCAGAGCTGCAATATTTCAAACTGGTGAAGATACTGCAGAGCTTAAAGATGTCAAATGGAGAATGATTGATGAACTCAAATATGCTGAGAAATGTTTGTTGAAGAATTATCTCAGAACAACTCCTGACATCAGAGAGATCAGAAAATGATGAAGCCAAGTCGAAGATCTACAACTGCTTAAATTCTGATATTTATACAGATTGAAGTTGTTATCAGAAGTTGAATTGGTAAAAACTTTAAGGACTGTAAGTTGTAGTTATCTTGTCTATTTCTCATGCATTTGTACTTAATGTTTTTGACATCATCAAATATCTGTTAAACTTGTATATTTTGCTAATTTACAAGTTGGGGGAGATTGTTAGATATATTTGATAATGTCATGGCTAATATGTTTTATGTTTAGATTTCAGATCTTATTTGAACAGAACAAATCAGTACTTAACTGATCAGTACTTATACTGGACGACAGAACTTAAGGGATATCAGTACTTATGTTATCAGGAGATAAGCATCAGGAGATAGATATCAGAACTTAAGTGCTGAAGGACGATCAGATAAGGACAGTAGCTGATTAAAGTTAAGAAGATCAAGATAAACATAAGAAGAGATATGCATGAAGAAGGAATTCCGTGAAGAATGGAATACTTGGAATAGAAGATATCTGATTGATATATTTTAGGAAGCAGAATTATATTCCATATCAATTAGAGATTATCTTGTAACTGTGTAGTATATAAACACAGACATAGGGTTTACACTATAAGTGTTATCATTATCGAGAATATTATTTACTATAACCCTAGCAGCTCTCGTGATATTTTGTTCATCACTGAGAGATAACAGTTCCAGATTGTAACAGAGTTTATTGTTTAAATAAAGTTTGTTTTCTGTTACATAAGTTCTTGAAGTTTGATTTGATTGTAATAAACACTGTATTCACCCCCTCTACAGTGAAAGTGTGACCTAACAATACTTGCCTTTGGGTTTTAGTAGTTAGTCACACTCGCAAAGACGCATTTATTCTGACATTCTGTCTCAAAGCATCACCGTCCTATTTTTCAACACTTTACTGATATGCTGCTCCTGCGATTGCTAGAAGCCAGATATCCAATACCATTCCATCTTACTATTTATCCATCGTCTTGTCCCGATCAACTCGAGAGATCCGCATCTATAATTAAAATATAGAACTTTAATCGCCTAAACGATAATCACTCGACGAACTGCGCGTCAAAAGCCTATCGTTTACCCATACGATAGCCCACATATAATTAACCCAGATGAACACAGGACTCTTGATTCATATACATACATAATTCATATAACATGTAATCACATAACTCACGTATCACATAATTCATATCACATATGACTCGGTTCATCAAAAGGTTCGACTTGGTACGTTTAAAACTGAAATCAGGTGAAAAATATGATTTATCGATCAAAAATTGACTCAGAATGATATAAAGATCAAACGGTCCTTCAATACAAAAGAAATTAGGTCTCAAAAGTATTTTTATTGAAATCAAAATATTTTTCAGAGTCTAGAGGCGTTTGTTTCGTATTAAACGGTCGAACAGTTTATTTATAAAAATATCTTGTCCCCACACGTAATTAGGTTTCGTAAAATTTAATTATACATATATCCTCGTTCGACGTCTTCGATAATCATAGGTTACGTTCCCGTATTTTCAGAATTAATTTCCCGAAAATCGGGCAGCGTCTCCTTTGTTTATCGGTCTACCCGTCGAACATCCCGACATCAAAACACAACACAATCATTCGCAATCCAAAATCCAATCACCAACTTCAATTAACAACGCCAATTCGCAAATTCACTAATACCAATTAAATATAATTATTAATCGTTATCATCCGTATTTTTATGTTTTAATCCGTATTTTGTGTTTTAAATCGTAATTTATAATTTAAATTGTATTTTGTATTTTTAAATCGTATTTTGTATTTTTAAATCGTAGGACTCAGAACAAAGTCATCACCGTCCACCGTCGGCTCGCCGAAGCTCATCGTCGACGGCGATAAAATTTACGGGTACCCGATTAATTTCGGGTTTCCTACGTAAATTCCATCGATTAATAATATAATTCTCGAACAAAAAATATTTTATTTCATGTATATTACTCAAAATATTCTTGCAGAAAACAAATAAAATAATTAAAACAATTTCTATTCGCACAGGACACACGCGCGTAACAACAACGCGCCCACCAACACAGCAGAATCGGGAAACAGGGCCGGCCGGAGAAACGGCCGGAGAACCACAGTTAAATATCACCCACGCAAACGCACACGCACATAACAACACATACACAACTGTAAACAGATTCAAGCCGGAAAAAATATAAGGCGGCTCACCGGAAAATTCACGGCGGCGGAAGAACATGGAAACAGGGGAAACAGAGGAAATCGAGAAAGAAGAAGAAGGGCAAACGGGGTGGAAGAAGGGAGAAGAGCGGGAGAAATAAGGGAGAGAAACTGAGAGAGAGCAGCGAGAAAAACATAGAGATTAGGGAGAGAGAGACAGCAATTGAGAGATTGTATCAATAGAGATAATGAACTCAGAAGGAGGAGATCGGGTTAAACCCGATTAACAAACCCTGGTCCCCCTATCATATAACCCCGCAATAAAATTTTGATCTGACCCGCAATTTAACTATTTAACGAACAATTCACGGATAATAAAACCCGGACATTAATAAAATATTTTATAACATATCACAAATAATTAAAAGATAATAAAAAAAAATAGGATTTTCAAATTGTTAAAATAATTTTTGAAACATAATTTATACCCGATTTTAACGAATAAACGAAACAACGCGCATGTGAAATTTATCCCAAAATTACCAAAATAATTTTAAAATTCTCAGAATATTTCAAACTTAATAAAATATAAATTTCAGAATTTTTTGAAGAATTCTAAAATTAAATACGAATTTTACAAATAAATACACTCAGAAAATCATTTAACAATAAATAATCAATAAAATATTAATTTCTAAATTTTATAAACTTCTAAAAATAATAAATAAAATTATAAAACAACAAAAATAATTTTAGGAGCAATTTTAGCATTTATGAGAATAAATATTCAATAAAATCATTTTAAAAGGAATTAAATTCTTATAGCTCAATAATTAATTATAAAATTAACCTTTGCGTCCAATAATTCACAAATAATTGATAACACAGCAACACATAACTGACTGAACTATCACATATTTTATTTATTTAATATTTCGATAATTATATTTATATATCGGATCCGAAAATAGGTTACTTAGCCGCTAAGTAACTGAAAAGACGATACGATTTTAATACCAAATTTGGATGATTCTCAAAACAGAACTTCCTATAAAATACTTTATACTAACATCAGGTAATAATGTCTCGCCTTTTGAGAATATAGATTTTTATCGGACTATAAAATGATTTGCGTATCGAAAATTTTATACCGGGACTCGTACAGGTCAAACCGTAATCCGGATTGAAAAAGTCAAAACACGCAAAATGTCCGAAATTACCAGATTAGGTTAGGAAGGAGTTTTTCGAAGAGCTTTGGGTTGTAAAAACTCAAAAATAGTTGAAGTTGGAAGATTCCCGGCTTTTTAAAATAGTTTTATAATTACTCAGAAAATAATTAATAAATCCATAAATCATTATAAAATCATATAACAGTCCAAAAATTACCAGAAAAATATCACAATTATCTATATTTTATTCTGGACATATAATAATTCAAATATTCAAATAATATCACATATAAACATCTAAACATTAATTCCACTTATCATATAATTCACTAAAATTCACATAAAATCACATAAACAATCCAAATAATAATAATAATAATATGTGAAAATATGGTATATTACAGCCATTCCACAGTTTATGGTGGACATTATGGTGGTGAAAAGACAGCAGCTCGTATTCTGCAAGCAGGTTTTTTCTGGCCTACGTTAAGGATCCACATCAGTTCGTTTTAAGGTGTGATCATTTCCAAAGAGTTGGTAATCTTACTAGAAAGGATGAGATGCCTTTAAATGTGATGCTTGAAGTCGAGGTCTTTGATGTTTGGGGAATCGATTTCATGGGACCATTTATCCCGTCTTGCAGTAATCAGTACATATTGCTGGCAGTCGATTATGTCTCGAAATGGGTAGAAGTCAAGGCTCTGCCGATGAATGATGCAAAGGTAGTGTTGAATTTTCTTCATAAGCAGATATTCACATGGTTTGGAACACCACGAGTAATTATAAGTGATGAGGGGTCGCATTTCTGTAACTGTAAGTTCACTTCTATGATGCAGCGCTATAATGTGAATCATCGTATTGCTAATGCCGATCATCCGCAAACTAATGGTCAAGCTAAAGTGTCTAATAGAGAGATCAAGAGCATTCTAGAGAAAGTTGTTTGTAAGTCAAGGAAAGATTGGTCTTTAAAGCTCGATGAAGCTGTTTGGGCATATAGAACAGTATACAAGACTCCACTTGGCATGTCCCCGTTTTAACTTATCTATGGTAAGGGATGTCATTTACCTGCGGAGCTAGAGCATAAGGCTTATTGGGCTTTGAAGAAGTTGAACCTTGATCTAGATGCAGCTGGGAAGAAGTGAATGCTTCAGTTAAATGAACTTGATGAATTTCGACTTCAAGCGTACGAGGACAAAAAGGTGGCATGATAGGAAGCTATCTCCTAAGTCATTTGTGCCGGGGCAACAAGTTCTTTTATTCAACTCTCGTCTCCGACTTTTTCCTGGAAAGTTGAAATCAAGGTGGTCTGGACCTTTTATCGTCAAAATTGTGTTTCCACATGGAGCGGTGGAGATTTCTGAGAATGATCTGGGCCAAGCATTCAAGGTTAATGGTCAGAGATTGAAGCATTATTATGGGGACACGGCAAACCGGGAAGTGGTTAGTGCCGTTTTATTATCAACTTGACCGAACTCCTCTATGTCAAGCTAATGACGTAAAAGAAGCGCTTCTTGGGAGGCAACCCAAGACTTGATACTTTAGGAACCTTTAGAAGTTATTACCATATCCAAAAAAACCAAAAAAAATCAGAAAATTTGGGCAAGAAATTTTTTTCCCAAAAACCCCTAGGGCGCCCGCCTGGAATTCCCGGGCGACCGCGTGGAGTCTGGGGCGCCCGCCTGGAAAGCCCGGGCGGCCACTCGGATCCCTTCTGTCAGAAATTTTTCCAGCCTTAAAAAAACCAAAAAAATTCAGAATACCCAAAATAAAATACAAACCCACAGCAAACAACCTACAACCCACGATTTCTTACCCATAACCCCACTCCTATTCTAATTCTAAACCTAAATTCCACCCTATATATACATACATTCTCTCATATATATTCCCATATACTTATAACTTAAAAACTCTCTCCTACACTCAAAACACAACTCTAAACACTTTTTCTCAGTTTCAATGGCACCTAATAAATCTCGAACTATTGATAGCAGCAGCACTGTTCCTACTGCTGATTCTTTGAGGGGAACTGTTGTGAGACCCCGTTTGATAGATAGGGCTGCTGAGGAGGAGTATACTAGGCTTCTGACTAAGCCAATTCTGAAGGAGAGGGAATTTTTACCATCGGGGAGGGATGGTGATTTATTACCAATGATTGCGGAGAAAGGGTGGATTTCTTTTTGTGAGTCGCCGGAGGCGGTTCTAATGAGTGTAGTTCGTGAATTTTATGCGAACGTAAAGGCGGACAAGAATGGGTTTACTGTTGTTCGTGGGCTTACTGTTGATTTTCAGCCCGCGGCGATTCGTCGTGTGATTGGACAGCGACAACGGAAGCCCGAGGAGGAAAATTAGAATGAGAAGACTCCCGAGGATTTTGATTTGGATTTGATTGTTGCTACTCTCTGTTAGCCAGGCACGGTGTGGAAGTTTAAGACGGGATCTAACGAGTATCATTCTTTTTCGGCTGTTGCGATGAACAGATATGCCCGTGCATGAAATGCCTTTATTTGTGCTAATATTTTTCCTACTTCGCATGCACATGAGGTTACAGTTGAGCGAGCCAGGTTTTTATGGGGGATTTTGAATGAGAAGTATTATGTGGACCTTGGTGAGTTCATTTACCAAGGGATTTTGAAGTTTTTGAGGGGGAGGACACAAAGCAACATCCCTTATGCATCTACTGTCACGAGGCTGTGCAGAGCAGTTGGAGTTTATTGGCCTTCTTATGAGCAGCTGCAGATGCCGGCCGCTCCTATTGACTCAGCGACTCTGAATGCGATGCAGGAGTGGACGGGTGGAGAGCCCGAAGAACATGGTTTGGGATATCATCTTCCAGGGGGACGACCAGCAACCGGTGCTACTATGGCTAGGCCCAGTCAGGCTCGTGATGAGGCAGGCTCTTCTAGAGCCCAGGAAGGTGTTGGTTCAGGGATGGCCGATGCCCAGTATAGAAGGCTATCCAGGAGGATGGATGCGATGTATGAGTCACAGAGGAGGTTTGCTCAGGAGCTCACCCTCGCACTTCGGACTGCTTTCAGAGGCCTTGGAGCTGACATCCACTGGCCCATTTTTGGTGAGGACTCTTCTTATCCGCCTCCTGATACTCCACCCTCTGAGGGTGATGATGATAATTTCTCCGAGTAGGTATACCCTATGTTCCTTTCTACTACCTTCACTGGGGACAGTGAAGATTTTAAGTTTGGGGGTGGTAGTTAAGGAGCATATTTGTGTGTGTGTCATGTAGTTACATATTCATGATAGTTTAGTTCATATAATTGCATATTTTTGCCATATATAGTTTTTTTTATTTATTTTATTTTATAGCTTTATTTATCGTGTCATCTAGTTATGCATATACTATGATCCCTTTTGTATTGCTTTACCGATTGATTTATGATATTGAGGCGAGTGTAGTGATAGCGTTAGAGTGATGTTGAATCGTGTAGGTTGACATGCATGCTAGAAACACTTGTAATTTCACTAAGTCTTAGAGTATGCTTAAGGACTAGATTGTTGTCATGGTTTGATGGTTTTTGAGGTTAATCTATTGATTATGCTTAGAATTTACGATAGGCTCTTAATGATAAAAGGCATGAAAAGAAAAAAATTGGAGTAAAAATTAGAATTCATGCTAATTATGGCTAGGCGTCAAATGGCTAGTAGCCGGCTCGTATTTTTATGCGAGTAGTCTAGGGTTGAGCAAGATGGAGTGAAACAAACTTGCTCAGAAATTTGAAAAAAAAAGAGAGAAAAGAAAAGAGAAAAAAAAAAGAAAAAATATATAATTTAATGCATAATTGATCATGAGTGGGCTCTTTGGTATTCGAGTTATTAAGTTCTTAGGGGACTTTGTGCCTAGTGACCCAAGGCTCTTATAGTCTGGGATCCGCTAACCTAATGCTCGCTAAATGGATGCCATTGCATAAGTCTTTTGTGGACCTCACTCATTGCACGGTCAAATAAGCATTTGTTATTGTGTTGAATAAAAGCATGATTCCATAATAAGCTCCAGTGATCTTGACGTGTTATAAGTTATTTTGTGCCTAGAATTTATTCTTCGTATAATCATGTGATTGTCTCAAGGATAATTGAGTTATGATAATTGATCTAGTTTCGAAGCATATCTGTTAAGCATCCGCACACACCACGTTTCTAGTTGTATGTTAGTTTGCATAATTTGATTGATCTTTAGTCACCTAATTGCATTTGTTAAGATGTCGTGAGTTGGTTGGTGTAGTCATTGTGAGGGGGATCGCTGCATTTCATGTAGATTGTATTCATGCATGTTTTGCTTTATTTTTGATTCTGTGACGCTTGAGGACAAGCATCGATTTAAGTTTGGGAGTGTGATAAGTGGCATTTTATACCACTTTGAACGTCTTATAATGACTTGAATTGATGTCTTGAAGTCAAGTATTTTGTGTATTTGATGCGTTTTTCTAGTGTTTTTGTATTTCAGAGTATAACTTACGTATGTAGGAAGAATTCATCGTAATAAGCCTAGGGAAGTGCTTGGCATTGGTTGTGGGAAGTTAGGAGCAGAATTCAGCAAAATCAGGAGCAGAATGCAGGATTTTTCCAGAAGGTGCTGGGGCGCCCGCCCAGGAAGCTGGGGTGGCCGCATGGGATCTGGGGCGCCCGGCCAGGAAGCTGGGGCGGCCGCCCGGGGACGTAAAATTTAATACTGATTTTTACAATTCTTATTCTGATGGACTCTTGAGACGGCTGGTTCTTGTGGGCTTCTATATAAGTAGTTTTCAGAGACGTTTCACAACGTGAGGTATTAAGCAAGGAGCAAGGAGAGAAGGAAGAAGACCGTTTTAGCACATCACAACGAAGAAGAGGAAGCATACGTTTTCTTGTGATTCATTTATTCATTGTAACAGGGATGCTAGTTTTCTTTACTTTGAACCTTATTACTCTTGTAACGTACTCTGTTTTTTAATAAGTATTTTTATTAGTTTATATTGTGTGTTATTATCATGTTTTCATATGAACCCATGGTGACGATGAGTTCTATCATGGGCTAATCGTGATCATGGGTTCGTAACGGATTTATTATGGATTTCTTTAGTTAATTGTGCAATACCTTGGTGTGTGATGATTGTATGATATCTAGCATAGGTTGCGCTTATTTGTCTTATGTGCGTCACGAACATATAAGATAGTGTGTTAATCTCTTGTGAAGCGACAGCGAATCTTTAGATTTAGAACTTGCCATGCTAGCATAGGTTCATGTATGTGTATGCATGATTAGTGGGTAACTCTAACCGTTTTACTTACCCTGTGTAATCATAATGAATAACTTGTGCTTAAATTGTTATGTTGTCAAATTCTGTAGACATATAGGGTCTCAACATAATTGATGCCTATTCAACTTCTATCTTAATTGTGGATGTTTGGTAGAATGGTGATTGTACAACGAAAGTTGGTTTTTATCAGTTTCGTGTTGTTCGATTAATATCATTACCATTACATGCTAAGGGTAATAACAATAACTATTGAAGGAAGTAATAATGAAGTTATGATCTCATGTGTGTTTGATATTGTTAATTCAATTGTTATTTAAGTGTTTTTATCTCATAGTTAATTATAGTTAATAATTAGTTAATCAATTTAAAGAGTTATTGTCTTGACATTGAGAAGTAATCATACATTGGTGAGTGAGTGTTAATTAAATATAATTAGTCTGAGTCTCTGTGGGAACGAACTAGAAATTATTCTATATTACTTGCGAACATGTATACTTGCGTGAATTATTAGCGCGTGTTTTGTGTCTAACACATTCTTCAAGAAAGCCAATATGTACTGATAAAGGTCTTCTCATCCTTCAAGAAAAACTTTGGTTTTAATGTAACTGTAAGGAAATTGGTCCTAATGAAGATAGAAGATCTAAGGAGCAATAAGGCCATAGACGCACTGCTACAAACTCTATCAATTCCCTTCACAGGAAATAGAGTGCATTTGAGGCCTTATTGGCTGATGGAATTCTTGGACAACAAGGGTGTTAGAAGATTCTTCAGACTGGATGACCAATTGAGTATCTCTAGAAATGAGACTCTATTGGAAATGAAAGAAAAGATGGATCTATCTGAAGCTGATGAACTTAAATTTCATAGATAACTCCAGAATCAAATAGAAGAGAATAACAAGAAGCTTGGGAAGAAATCCAGACAATCAAGGAAATAGAAATCATCTGCTCAGACTAGAGGAGCACCTTGATAATGATTGTGAGAACTCTTTGTACACTTTGCTTTGTTCAATTTTCAATAAATTTGTAGCACTTGTCAGTTTTATCTACTATCTCTTAATCAGTATATTTAGGGTGTTTTGTTATCATCAAGTTTCTCTTAATTTATGGCTAAAACTCCAGTAGACATAAATTGGGGGAGATTGTTAGAAATATGTTGTGAACTTGATGATAAGTTAAACAAAATATCTTAGTAGATTTGACTTAGTGAATTTTGTAGCTCTCGACAGATAATCTAATATAGTCCCGACGGATGAACTTTATAGTCCCGATGGATGACAATTTGACATCCATCGAGAGTGTAGCTTATGTAACAAATAAGTATTGTAGCACATTTCTGCAAACAACATATTTTTGTCTAGTATTATGTGTAGGGTTCTCTAAGTCATGTTGACTACTAGATTGATATGCAGAATAGGTTGACTAATTGTAAATATGAGATGTCTTGTAATTCTGTATAAGTGAAATAGAGTCAAGTGACAGATAGACTCCCGACGGATAATTTACAAGGCTCCCGATGGATGATCAACATATTCCCGATGGATGATCATATTCAAAATAGTTGTTGATAGTGACAACACAGTCACATGCGTCGGGTGTTGGCAAAAGGAATGTGGTATCCTGTTAAGCAGGATTTTAAGAACAAAGAAGCATTACCATTTTCATGCAAATGTAAAGATTTTCAAAGATGCTGGAATAGAGTAGTGAAGCAGCATGGAGTTAGACTAGATACATTTTATGTTATTATCTTGTCTTACTATCATGTAACTTGGTGATATATAAACCAAGAGTAGCCAGTAGAACAATTAACTAAGCAAGCTTATTTTTCAAAGAAAGATATTAAGTTGTATTCTGTAAGAATTTCTCTGTTGTTTTATTTATTCAACTTATAAAGCAACTGTGAGCTATTCAAAGCTTCACAGAGTTCTCAATCTGATATATATATATATATATGGTGGATACTTTCAAATCCACCAGAAAGTTTTAAAGCTTATGTTTTATTACTTAGTATTTTGATTTCTATTACTCTTTCATTCCGCACTATTACAATCAAACATTGTTATATATATATATTAAGTCAGAATAATTTTTTTAAAAAATCTCAAAAAGTAGCCAGAATTACATTCAACCCCTCTTTTGTAATTCTTGTTGTATTGTTAGGGAATAACAAATACCCTGAAACAAACCTTCTACCGGGGTATCTTATATTTCTTCCATCCTCTACCGGGATATTTCAGATTTCTTCCATCGCCTACGGGGGTATTCCATATTTCTTCCATCCCCTACTGGGGTATTTTAGATTTTTTCCATCTCCTACGGGGTATACAAGATTTTTTCATCCCCCTACCAGGGTATTTCAGATTTTTTCCATCCCTTACGGGGGTATTTCAAATTTTTTTCATCTCTACGGGGGTAAGGCTGCTAGAAGTATTTCTTAGAAAAAGTTTCCCCTAATTTGTTTCAACGTTTTTTTTACAAGGATTGAAGACTATCCCAGATGATATTCCATTGTCCATCTTATTTTTACGGGCTTCTACAACTCTAGGCTCTAGCCTATGATATTGGAGGGGGGGTGTAGCAGAAAACCCCCCATATTAGAGACCTGACATTTGGCCAATAATATCATCCTCATGTGCATAAAAATGATCATCATTACTTTTGATAGAAGCTCTAATGAATTGAGCTAGTTTTCTTCCAAGGGCTTCTGCTATAAGCTAACCTTAGAGGTTGTCACGCCCTTTTGGGCCCAGTGAAGATGTTTATATACCCCTTATACGAACCTGTTCTAGGGGTTTCTCATGCCTTCAGCCCCTTTTGACATGGGCAACCTTCACAACCATCTCATAAATTCTAGGATGATAATTCTATCATCTTCAGCATAACGGCTCTCATGGTTGGGATTTACAAGAAAATATAATAGCCTTGATATACGCCTTATATGCCTTCATTTCCATATTAAACCAGCTTCAATACTCCCTTGGATCGGGGGTTTTGATTATGTTCAAAACCATAGTTCATCCTCTTAAGGGAAAGAGATTTAGGAGTTTAGGACCCTTATTTCATCTCCCATAATAGTGCCTCTCATATTTAGTTAGAGCCTCTTCTTAGGATTCTTTGAAACCTCTACCCGGGGGTTTTTCAGGTTACACTCCTCCATCATGGGAAGCTTCTATCTTCTGAAACTTATCCTCCAGGAGCATGCTATCAACCTTTATTTCGGTTCCTCATATGGGTAAACCACTTTTCCATAGAAGCCTAATTTTCGGGCTTATTAATATTAGAGAATTGGTCACCAATCAGGGGGTTCGCAGCCTCTTTTGCATTGGATTTTTTTTGCTTCTCATAAATAATATGTTTGCATTTCTTTTATTGTTCAGGCTTACCTAATTACTCCGCTTATAGGCTGAAGTACGGGATAAATTTGGGGTTTTCCAGTTTTTACCATACCCCTATCTTGTTGAACCCCTGGTATAGTTGAATGCCAAGTCCAGTTGAATGCCTAGCCTAGGTAAACATATACTCCAATAGAAACCTCGGGCATATTTAAGAGGACTTTTGTAGGCCTTAACCTCTGCGTGGTTAAACCCTTATTCGGTTGAACCCCTTATTCGGGTGAAGATGGACTTTGATGGGCCTTAAACCCTAAGAGATAGAAACTCCAGATTGAGATTCTCCATTTTTCACTATAAGAGACTCTTTAACAAATGCACAAATGTAATATTTTGGGGTATATCAGATTTGGGCCTTCCATGGATTGGGGTTTCTCTTGAATTTGATCATGCCTTACTGAATCAAGAAATGTATTTCCTCAATATCTCAAAACCGCCCTTTTATTTAGATGTCTACAATTAAATTCAGTAGTGGTTGGAACGTTGTAAAAATTTGAAATCATGTCACAAATAGCCTTTCTATCTGCCCCATGGGGATATAGACTCCAAAAGGAACTTTTCAAATCATTGATAGGCCTTCTCATCGAGGACTGCAGCCAATAGCTTACACCTCGCATTTCCGTCCGCCAGATGCAGCCCCATCTCCATTCTAAAGCAATAGTAATATTCTGTTGGATTAGAGATATCATCATATTTGGGGGTATCATCTATTTTGTAGAAGTTGGGCAATGTAGATTCATAATAACCCTGGAGAAGGTGAATTTGGAATTCCTCCATAACCCTGGAAATGGGGAATACGGGTTATAAAATGGGGATACGATAGTCCATTTGGGCCGCAACTTCACCCCTGATTCCATCATATACCAAGGTTTCTCTAATTTTTACATTATAAGGTGGTTCAACATTCTATGAAAAAGGCGCACCCCTCATCGACATTTACCAAAATCATTTTCCAGCCAATATTCATTTTGGGGGTTCACCGTGTTAGGAATATATTGTAAACTTGATGACAGATTAAACAAAACACCTTAGTATATTTAACTTAGTGAATTTTGTAGCACTCGACGGATGATCAAATATAGTCCTGACGGATGATTTAATATAGTCCCGACGGATGACAATTTTGAAAGAAATATGTCCTAAGTCCAATCATGTATTAGGATTTAGGAATAACTTCCTGTGTAATCTGTTTTGATTTCATTGATATTAATAAAAGACTTGTTTTATTTTTATTACGGGCTCTATCTATTTAAGTGTTTAAATAAGATATACCATAGTTTAGAGTAAAGCTTTTTATGGATTATGATGAGATCATAATAGTGAGACCTAAAAGATGATAACTCTAAACTTAAATAGTTCCTGATCATAGGAATACTAACTGGTAATTAATAATCCGCAAAGATCGATACATATTATGCTTACTTCATTATGAAGGATGTCTATTCTCATAGACATTTGTGTGGTGACACTATAGCTAGTATGTAGGTGCTTATTATAGAATAAGTTCACTGAACATGACTCGCACAGCTGAACAACTGATGGAGTTCACTCACG
Organism: Apium graveolens; assembly: GCF_009905375.1. NCBI lineage: Eukaryota > Viridiplantae > Streptophyta > Magnoliopsida > Apiales > Apiaceae > Apium > Apium graveolens. Next base: position 119,767,003 of record NC_133647.1, read on the forward strand.
TGTCAGTAGTTGTTCACATAGTGATAGTTGTACAAGTATCCTTAGACTTGCGGTCATCATAGTCATCTTGTGTACACTGAACTATGCTTTGCTTTAGTTCTTAGTCTCCAGGGACAATTATTAGGGTTCTACTGGGTATAGGAATTTGTACACGAAGATAGTGTATGATCAATAAAGGATCTACCCCTTCCAGTGAAGGAAGAAAATGTTCAAGGCTGATCCACTTATGCTAGTTCAGGAATCTCTGGCCAGAGTGAATGAAATTAGAAAGGAGTTTCTAATTTGCATAGAACTAAGCATAGTAAATGGTAAGCAAGTGATTAAATTAGATAGGCTTGACACGAGATCCATGCCTTGTATTTAATCGGGACATTGTAGGGTAGAAGGAGTTTATTGTACGGTAACTATTCACTGAATAGGTTCTTGGTATTCTAAGCAGTGAATTCGTATTATCCGGATAGTCGCGATATGCTGAGAAGTATCCCTCACGATGTAGAATAAATGTGATTAATTAATTAATCATATTTAATAAATTAGAGAATTTATATAAATAATGATAAAATAGTTTTATTATTATTTATTTCTACTACCGGCTTAATATTGAACCTACAGGGTCACACCATAAAAAGAGAATGATTTAATGGTGGAGGAATTAATTAATAATGGCTAATAATTATTTATTTATGAAATAATTAATTAATTGGCAAATTTAATAATTGATTAAATGAGATTTAATTGATTATAAATTAATTAAGAAAAGTTCTTAATATTATTAATTAAAGGATTTAATTTTTGGAAATTAAATCAAGAGAGAGAATTATTTCTAAAGAGTTTAGAAAAAGGATTAATAATTAAAAGGTATTTTAATAATTAATAAGAATAATAAATGGGTTAATAATAATAATATTTTATGGAAAAATTTTAGCTAAAATTTTGCCTATAAATATACTATTATAAACCCTATTTTTATTCCAACCCCAAAATTTTATAAAACATAATTCTCTCCACCTCCTGCTCCTCCTTAACGTCGTTTTCTTGGTGGATACCGGTGGAGTGCTTCACGTTTGAGGAGCAGCTGCTAAGGATCTCCTATCGTTGTTTTTGGATCGCATATTAAAGGTTAGTAATCGATCCCTATGTTTTTACCACGATTTATATGCTTTTATTTGGATTTTATATATGTAAAAGTGTTTTACCATGCCTCCGCTGCGATTAAAATCCAACATTGGTATCAGAGCTTAGGTTGTATGCATATAGATCTGTGGTAAAAATTTCAGAATTTTATGTGCTTGTATGAATTAATTATGATTTTTACAAGTTATATCATGATTAATTTTATCTGATGAGAAATCGTTTCTCAGAATAATTTTGAATGTTGATCTGGGTTCTACAAGTGTTGTAGATCGTCTGGGTATTTTTTTCATAATTTTACGATGTATAGATTTTTTATTATGAATTTTTGAAGTTCTTACAATTAAATTCGTAATTAAATAAGTATATATATATGTATATTCAGTTGTATATATATATATATCTGCTATATATCTGTTGTTGCATAATCTGTGAATGCACGGAAAGAGAAGACACAGAAGTTGACAGGGACGACGCACGGAATTCCGTGCGAGAATTGTCTGGCGGCGACTGACTGAAAAAGGAGGGAGGATCGCGCGTCGACCACGCGCGCGTGGGGCTCACGCGCTGGCGTGCCACGCGCGGCGCGTGGTAGACACGCGCTGGTGACGTCATGCTGACGTCATCAGATGACGCCATGCTGACGTCAGCGTAGGGTTCTGGGCGCGTGAAGCGCGTGGGCGCGCGTGGGCGGAGTTCTGACACGCGCCTGACAGCGCGTGTGCGCGTGGCCGCGCGTGGGGGACCTTGTTTCGGCGCGTGAGGGTGCGTGCTAGCTCAGATTTGGGCGATTTTGGTGCCGTTGGATTTGTCTTTTCGAGACGCTTGTAATGGTATATTATATGATATTTTATGAAATTGTTTCGAACTGTTTATAGCTAACAGAAGTGTTTTTAAGCTATTTTTAACTGTTTGAATTGCTTTTAAATGCTTCATGTGATACATAGAGATGTATAATGCTTAGACCTATATGCTAGATGATGTAACATGCATACCTTGATGTTTATTCATGTTTATATATGTGATATATGCTTAGTTTATCATGCGATGATAGATTTAGGTGAACTTAAATGAACATAAGGCGCTTGTTAGACAATCTAGTATAGTGAAATTGTTTCATAACCTTAATAATAATATTATGAATACAATCATTAGATTCCTGTGTTTATGAAACACGTAATTGAATATGAATTTTCGATATGAGAGAAAGGATGATTCTGTCAACAACAGATTTCTATCTATAAGAAAGGGTTATTAAGTGACGCCTCTTGACAATGCTCCACCCGATCTGGGAATCATCTGATTATTGATTATTGATTTGAAATATTTAATTTAAAAGGAAGAATCTCTTTATAATATGATTATGATTGTAATGTAATATAATCCCTCTAAAATTAAATAATATCAAGTAGTAATTGGCCAATGACACAACGGACTTGTGTCGGTCATAGCCTTCCAACATGATAGAAAGTAGTTCTTATTTTTAAATCATTGTCGTTTTGTGCCACAACCGAGGGCTTTGATTTCGAAATAAGAAATACTTGTCTATTACATAGAGATGTGTACATTGAATAAGAATCTAAAGGTCGTTACGTGCCACAGCCGTGGGCCTTTGGGTACTGATTCAATTGTACGGAATGTTGGGTTAGACTTGACTTAGAATATTGAGTTTGTCGTGCCACAGCCGTGACTCAATTATTCAAGAGGCTAAAGTTTGATTAGGGAATACCATTAGATGTAATTGACAAGAGTTGTCTGCCTATTGAACATTACATGGCGTTTCGTGCCACAGTTGGGGTTGTGTAATGGAATGTAGGATCCATATTCCCACTAGCATTATGAATGCTTAATTTTTCACGTAGGGGGTTGAATAAATTAGATAAACTAGTGGGAACCACTTATGAATAAAGACCCGATTCATATAGTGTTTTGAAATGAAATTGAATATTTCCTAAGTGTTGTTATGTGTTTATCATTTACAGATTTACAATATACATTATGTCTTCTGCACTATCACTCAGGAGCATACTAGATGCTCACAAGTTGACTGGTCCTAATTATGCTGACTGGCTTCGAAACTTGAGAATTGTTCTCAGGATTGAGAAGCTGGAATACGTGATTGACTCACCTAAGCCTACTGAACCTGCTAGCGATGCGCATAATGATGAACATATTGTGTATCATAAGTGGATAGATGATGCAAATGTTGCTCAATGCATCATGCTAGCTTCCATGAACATTGAGCTACAGAAGCAACATGAGCATATGGATGCTCACACTATCCTCATGCATCTACAAGAGTTGTATGATGTGGCGGGGAGGACAGCTCGATATGAGATATCGAAGGAGTTGTTCGGTTGTAGGATGTTTGAGGGATCATCTGTGAATGACCATGTACTTAAGATGATCAATTTGATTGAACGTCTTGGACAACTTGGTTTTGCCATGGATGGGGAGCTGAGCCAAGACCTGGTCTTGCAATCGCTTCCGAGTTCGTTCTCGCAGTTTGTTGTGAACTTTCACATGAATAAGTTGGATGTCAGCCTGCCTGAACTCCACAACATGTTGAAGACTGCGGAATCAAATTTTCCCCCTAAGAAGAGTTCTGTTCTTCTAATTGGTGAAGGTTCCAATCCTAAGAAAAGGAAGAGGAACCCTTCCAAGAAGAAGAAAGTAGGTGAGAAAATGCCGGTTCCACCAAAAGCTGAAGACCCCAAGAGCAAAGTTGTTTGCTTTCACTGTAACAAGGTGGGGCACTGGAAGAGGAACTGCAAGGTTTACCTTGCAGAATTGAAGAAGAAGAAGGGTAGTGAGACTGCCGCTTCTGATTCAGGTATGTTCATGATAGAAGTGAATATGTCATTAAGCCAAATTTCTACTTGGGTATTAGATACCGCCTATGGTTCTGACATCTGTAATTCATTGCAGGGACTAAGGAGAAGTAGGACTCTTAAAGAAGAGGAGGTGATTCTACTGATGGGAAATGGAGCAAGAGTTGCTGCTGAAGATGTAGAATCATTTCATTTACATATGCCTACGGGCAAGACTATTGTTTTAAATAATTTTTATTTTGTTCCCTCGATTGTGAGGAATATTATTTCCATGTTAGACTTGGCTGGATTTTCATTTATTATTGAGAATAATGAATGTTCTATTCTTAGAGATAATATTCTTTATGAACGTGGTACTTTAAATAATGGTCTGTATGTATGTGACATAATTTACTTCAGATTGAACAAACTAATAAAAGAAAAGGGATGATGAAAATCTCACTTTATAGTGGCACTGTAGTCTCCATTTAGTAGACATGGAGAGAGGGCTGTAAATTTGCTAAGAATGGTACACACAGATGTATGTGGACCAATGTCTATGCAAGCCATGGGTGGATTTTCATACTTCATTACTTTCATGGATAATAGATCTAGATTCGAATATGTGTTTGATGAAACACAAGTCTGAAGCCTTTGAAAAGTTCAAAGAGTATAAGTATGAAGTGGAGAAATAACCAAATATAGTATTATAACTCTTCGATCAGATCGAGGTGGTGAATACTTTAATGGAGTGTTTCTAGATTATCTCAAAGTAAATGGTATAGTCTCCCAGTGGACTCCTCCAGATTGGTATCTGAAAGGAGAAATCGAACTTTGTTAGACATAGTTCGGTCCATGATGAGCTATGAGAATCTTCCAGTATTCCTATGGGGTTATGCATGGGAAGCCTCAACATATTTACTGAATAAGGTACTTTCCAAATCTGTTCCTCAAACTCCGTATGAGATATGGAAAGAAAGGAAACCGAGTCTTAAACACGTTAAAATTTGGGGATGTCCAGCTTATGTCAAGTAAGTTGACCCAGATAAGCTGGAATATCGATCCGTAAAATGTAGTTTTGTGGGATATCCTAAAGAGACTTTAGGGTATTACTTTTACACCGATCATCGGGTGTTTGTCTCCAGACATGCTACCTTCTTGGAAAAGGAATTTATCCTTAAAGGAAACAGTGGGAGCAAAATTGAACTTGATGAAGTTCAAGAAGCATAAACTACTACGGATCAAGTGGAAACACCTGTTCTGACTGAACAACCTTCTGTGGAACAGCCCATTCATAGGTCAGGGAGAGTGTCTCGCCAACCTGAGAGATAATATGGCCTTGCCATTGAGAATGACAATGAGTTGTCAATCATTGATGATGACGACCCTGTGACCTATAATGAGGCTATGAGTAGTGTTGACTCAGAGAAATGGCAAAGTGCCATGAAATTCAGAATGGAATCTATGTATACGGTATACGAAAGAATGATTAGAGCAGATAGGCAGGTGGAGACCTATAAGGCCAGGCTTTTGGCAAAAGGATTCAAACAAAGGCAATGGATTGACTTTGATGAAACCTTTTACCTGTAGCCCTGTTAAAATCAGTTCGGATTTTGCTTGCGATTGCTGCTTACTACGACTATGAAATCTGGCAAATGGCCAGATGGTTTTCTTTCCAAGGGAAATGAAAACCTAGTGTGTAAGCTGCTGCGAACCATATGTGGTTTAAAGCAAGCTTCTCGAAAGATGGAACATTCGTTTTGATGAGACAATCAAAGAGTTTGATTTTATCAAAAACGTAGATGAACCATGCGTCTACAAAAGGGTTAGTGGGAGCACGGTAACATTTCTTGTATTGTATTGAAATAGAGTTGACACACATAACAACATAGCAGACCCACTCACAAAGCTACTTTCTGAAAGCCACTTTGATCATCATAAAGACTAGATGGGTATTAGATACCAGAGTGATTGGCTTTAGTACAAGTGGGAGATTGAAAGGAATATGTCCTAAGTCCAGTCATGTATTAGGATTTAGGAATAACTTCCTATGTAATCTGTTTTGATTTCATTGATATTAATAAAAGACTTGTTTTGTTTTTATTACGGGCTCTATCTATTTAAGTGTTTAAATAAGATATACCATAGTTTAGAGTAAAGCTTTTTATGGATTATGATGAGATCATAATAGTGAGACCTAAAAGATGATAACTCTAAACTTAAATAGTTCCTGATCATAGGATTACTAACTGGTAATTAATAATCCGCAAAGATCGGTACATACTATGCTTGCTTCATTATGAAGGATGTCTGTTCTCATAGACATTTGTGTGGTGACACTATAGCTAGTATGTAGGTGCTTATTATAGAATAAGTTCACTGAACATGACTCGCACAGCTGAACAACTGATGGAGTTCACTCACGTGTCAGTAGTTGTTCACATAGTGATAGTTGTACAAGTATCCTTAGACTTGAGGTCATCATAGTCATCTTGTGTACACTGAACTATGTTTTGGTTTAGTTCTTAGTCTCCAGGGACAATTATTAGGGCTCTACTGGGTATAGGAATTTGTACACGAAGATAGTGTATGATCAATAAAGGATCTACCCCTTCCGGTGAAGGAAGAGAATGTTCAAGGCTGATCCACTTATGCTAGTTCAGGAATCTCTGGCCAGAGTGAATGAAATTAGAAAGGAGTTTCTAATTTGCATAGAACTAAGCATAGTAAATGGTAAGCAAGTGATTAAATTAGATAGGCTTGACACGAGATCCATGCCTTGTATTTAATCGGGACATTGTAGGGTAGAAGGAGTTTATTGTACGGTAATTATTCTCTGAATAGGTTCTTGGTATTCTACGCAGTGAATTCGTATTATCCGGATAGTCGCGATATGCTGAGAAGTATCCCTCACAATGTAGAATAAATATGATTAATTAATTAATCATATTTAATAAATTAGAGAATTTATATAAATAATGATAAAATAGTTTTATTATTATTTATTTCTACTACCGGCTTAATATTGAACCTACAGGGTCACACCATAAAAAGAGAATGATTTAATGGTGGAGGAATTAATTAATAATGGCTAATAATTATTTATTTATGAAATAAATAATTAATTGGCAAATTTAATAATTGATTAAATGAGATTTAATTGATTATAAATTAATTAAGAAAAGTTCTTAATATTATTAATTAAAGGATTTAATTTTTGGAAATTAAATCAAGAGAGAGAATTATTTCTAAAGTGTTTAGAAAAAGGATTAATAATTAAAAGGTGTTTTAATAAGTAATAAGAATAATAAATGGGTTAATAATAATAATATTTTATGGGAAAAATTCAGCTGAAAATTTTGCCTATAAATATACTATTATAAACCCTATTTTTATTCCAACCCCAAAATTTTATAAAACCTAATTCTCTCCACCTCCTCCTCCTCCTTAACGTCATTTTCTTGGTGGATACCGGTTTAGTGCTTCACGTTTGAGGAGCAGCTGCTAAGGATCTCCTATCGTTGCTTTTGGATCGCATATTAAAGGTTAGTAATTGATCCCTATGTTTTTACCATGATTTATATGCTTTTATTTAGATTTTATATATGTTAAAGTGTTTTACCATGCCTCCGCTGCGATTAAAATCCAACAAATTTGACATCCACCGGGTGATTAGCTTATGTAACAAATAAGTATTGTAGCACATTTCTGCAAGCAACTTTGTGTAGATTCTGTTGGAGTATATGAGTCATGTTGACTACTAGTGGATATGGAGAATAGGTTGATTAACTATAAATATGAGATGTCTTGTAATTCTGTATAAGTGAAATGGAGTCAAGTGATAAATAACTACCTGACGGATGATCAACAAAGCCACCCGATGAATGATCAACAAAGCTACCCAACGGATAACAAACATGTACCCGACGGATGATCAAATTCAAATAACTATTGACAGTGACAACACAGTCACATGCGTTGGGTGTTTACAAAAGGAATGTGGCAGCCTGTTAAGCAGGAATTTGAGAACAAAGAAGCATTATCATTTCCATGTAATTGTGAAGATATTCAAAGATACTGGAATATAGTAGTGAAGCAGCATGGACTTAGACTAGATATGTTTTGTTTTATTATCTTGTCTTATTGTCATGTAAACTTGGTGATATATAAACAAAGTGTAGCTAGTAGAACATTCAACTAAGCAAACACATTGTATAGAGAGATAGAAAAAGCTGTACTTGTAAAGAATTTCTATGTAGTTTGTTTGTTCTACTTGTAAGCAGCTGTGAGCTATTCAAGCTTCACGGAATTCTCATTCGATATATATATATATATATATATATATATATATATATCTGGTGGATACTTTCAAATCCATCAGAAAGTTTTAAAAGCTTGTGTTTTTTTTACTTTGTGTTTTGATTTATATAACTCTTCATTCCGCACTCTGCAAATCAAACACTTATATAATTATCGAGTTAGAACTATTTTAAAATCTTAAAAAAGTAGCCAGAATTACATACAACCCCCTTCTGTAATTCTTGTTGTTTGTTAGGGAATAATAATTGGTATCAAAGCAAGCTCCTGAAGTACAAAGAGTGTAAAGATCACAATAAACAGCAAGATGAACAAGAAGGATGTTGGAGTCAAAATTCCATTTCTGGACAAAGATAATTATCACCACTAGAAAGTGAAAATGCATCTACATCTTCTTTCCCAAGATGAGGCCTATGTGGATTGCATAGAGAGAGGTCCTCATGTACCAATGACAGCTACAACTGGCAATGAACCATCTATTCCCAAACCTAGGCATGAATGGTCAGATCCTGATATTGAGCAAGTCAGGAAAGTTAAGAAGGCCATGAACATTTTGTTCAATGGAGTTGATGGTGATATGTTGGATAACATCATTAACTGTAAAACAGCTAAAGAGGTTTGGGACACAATTCAGATTAACTATGATGATACTGAGCAAGTAAGGGAGAACAAGGTGCAGCTACTGATTCAGCAATATGAGCATTTCCATTGTGAAGAAAGTGAGTCTCTCACTGATATTTTTAGTAGATTTCAAAATCTACTAAATGCTCTGAAGTTGTATGGAAGAGTCTATGAAATAAAAGACTCGAACCTCAAGTTCCTTAGATCTCTTCCAAAAGAGTGGAAGCCAATGATAGTTTCATTGAGAAATTCTCAGGATTATAAGGAGTTCACCTTGGAGAGACTGTATGGCATCCTAAAAACTTATGAGCTTGAAATTGAGCAAGATGAGAGGATGGAGAAAGGAAGGAAGAAAGGAGGGTCCATAGCACTGGTTGCTGAGTTAGAGAAAGAGAAAGAGATGAAGGTAGAAGCTATTGAGTCTACATCAAAGGTCTGTGAAAGCAAGGGTAAAGGGCTGGTAGCTGAAAATGAAGATCACTTGAGCCAAGATGACATGGATGATATTTGATGAACATCTAGAATTCCTATCCAGAAGATTTGCCAAGCTCAAATTCAAAAAGAATTTTGGAGCAAACAAGCCAAGTAGAAACATGGTGGATAAATCCAAATTCAAATATTTCAAATGTGGCTTGGCAGGGCATTTTGCAAATGAGTGTAGAAAGTCAGATTCTAGCAAGAAGAAGTTTGAGCTTGTTGATTATAAACAGAAATATTTTGAGTTGCTCAAGCAAAAGGAAAGGGCTTTCATCACACAGGAAAATGACTGGGCTGCAGATGGTTTGGATGAAGATGAAGAAATAAGCTATATCGATCTAGCCCTAATGGCCAAATCTGATGAAACAGAAATAAGTTCTTCAAGCAATCAGGTAATTACCACTAACCTAGCACATTTATCTAAAGCTGAGTGTAATGATGCAATCAATGACATGTCCACGGAATTATATCACTTGCGTGTTACACTTAAGTCCCTCACTAAGGAAAATGCTAAAATTAAAGAAAACGATTTGTTTTTAAGTGAGAGGAATAATGTGCTAGAGTCTCAGTTTATTGAATTTGAAAAATTTAGAATTGAGTGTAATATTGCTAAGGATGAATTAACTGAGTCCTTAAAGAAAGAAGAGATTTTAAAGAAGCAGCTCGAACGAGAGCAGGAAGTGATTAAGGTTTGGAAATCATCCAGAGATGTCCATGCTCAAATCACTAAAGTTCAATGTATTGAGTCCTTTTGTGCTGCAACCTGAATGAAGAGTAGAGAGAAGCTTGAGTCCAATTAGGTTGAAGGATTGCTTACAGATATGGACTCGACGGATGATAAAAATCATCCGTCGGATAATAAAAAGGATTATTCGTCGAATGACAAAGAGCCACATTCGTCGGCTGTGAGTAAACCTGTGAGCAAAGCTAAGCTAGCCAAGTTAAATGAGAAATATGGCTCAGTCTCTAAGAACTTTATTCCAGGAGAATCAAGTCAAGTCAGGAAGGAAAAGAAAGTTAATGTTGGTTATTTGTCAATCAAGCAATTGAATGACAGATTAGAAAAGATTGAGGTTAAAACAGAAGCTAAAAAGAAAAACAATAGAAATGGGAAATAGGAATTAACAAACATAACAACTACACACCTGATAAATATGCTCCAAGAAAAATCTGTGTTAAGTGTGGTAGTGTTAATCATTTTTCTGTTAATTGCAAACTTGTCATGCCTACTCCTATGTCTGCACCAACACATTTTTGGGCTGAAGCTGTGAATACTGCCTGCTACACTCAGAATATTTTTTGGTTAATCAAGCAAAGTGTATGACACCCTACCAATTGTTCAAGAATAGGAAGCCAACTCTAAATTTTCTTCATGTCTTTGGCTGCAAATGTTATATTTTAAGGAATCAAACTGATCAACATGGGAAGTTTGATGCTAAAGCAGATGAAAGAATTTTTGTTGGATATGCTGTGGGAAAGGCATATAGAGTCTACAATCTAAGAACCAACAATGTTATGGAATCAGTACATGTTGTGTTTGATGACAAAAAGATTGAAGGACTGCAAGATGGAGATTTCCATGAGAGCCTCAAGTTTGATAATATGGAGATGGTTAGTGATGACAGTGATGATAAAAGTGATCAAGAAATAGTGAATAAGGATAATGTAGAAAAATCTACAACTAATGAAACACATAACTCAACATCTATCGAGTTACAAAATGCTTCATCCGTCAGGAGACAATCTGCCTTCTCCTTCGGGAGACAATCAGCTTCATCCGTCGGGATATAAAGTACATCATCCGTCGGAACAATAAGAGAAGCTGAAAGTCAGAATAGATCACCTACATAAAGTTCCCCTTTCTCAAATCAAAGATTCACAAACTCAGGGGGAGTTTCTCATAATCAAAACTCAGTCACACATCAAGACAACAATGAGGCCTCTTCATCTAGAGCTAATCTACCTCAAAAAAGGAAACGAACTAAAGATCACCCTTTTGAGATCATCATTGGTGATTAATCTTCTAGAGTTCAAACAAGGAGAGCTCAAGAAGAATGTCTATATAGCAGCTTCCTATCTAAGGAAGAACCAAAGAAGGTACAAGAAGCTTTATTGGATCCTGATTGGATTTTAGCTATGCAGGAGGAGCTAAACCAATTTGAAAGGAACAAAGTATGGAAGCTGGTACCCAAACCTAAAGGAAAGAATCCAATTGTCACCAAGTGGGTATTCAGAAATAAGATGGATGAAAATGGCATAGTGGTCAGGAACAAAGCTATATTGGTTGCTAAGGGCTACTACCAACAAGAAGGAATAGATTTTGATGAAACCTTTGCTCCTGTTGCAAGACTTGAAGCCATCAGAATTTTCTTAGCCTATGCAGCCCATGCCAATTTTAAGGTCTATCAAATGGATGTCAAAAGTGCCTTTCTGAATGGAGATTTGGAGGAGGAAGTCTATGTCAGTCAACCTCCTGGTTTTGAAGATCCAATTTTTTCAGGATATGTCTACTATCTTTTGAAAGAACTTTATGGACTGAAGCAAGCACCTAGAGCCTGGTATGACACTTTATCAAAGTTTCTTTTGGAAAATCACTTTATAAGATGTACTGTTGATAAAACATTATTCTTTAGAAATGTTAATGGCTCTAGTATACTTGTTCAAATTTATGTAGATGATATTATATTTGGCTCTACAGATGAAAAACTTTGTAAAAAGTTTGCCAAACTAATGCAAAGTAAGTATAAAATGAGCATGATGGGAGAACTAACTTACTTTCTTGGTTTGCAAGTTAAGCAAGTTAGTGATAAAATATTCATTAGTCAAACCAAATATATTCATGATCTTTTAAAGAAGTTTGATCTAATGGATTGCACATCTGCAAAAACTCTCATGGCCACTGCAACTAATTTTGAATTAAACACTACTGAAAAGTCTGTGGATATTTCAAGCTATAGAGGCATGGTTGGCTCACTTCTGTACTTAACAGCAAGTAGGCCAGATATAATGTTTTCTACTTGTCTTTGTGCTAGATTTCAGGCTGATCCCAGAGAATCTCACTTAGTAGCTATTAAGAAAATTTTCAGATATCTCAAGAGAACACCAAAACTTGGCATTTGGTACCCTAGAGATTCTGGTTTTGATCTAACTGGTTATTCAGATGCAGATTATGCAGGTTGTAAAATAGACAGAAAAAGTATAACAGGAACCTGTCAATTTCTAGGGAACAAGCTTGTGTCCTGGTTTAGTAAGAAACAAAATTCAGTTTCTACCTCTACAGCTGAAGCTGAATATATTGCTGCTGGTAGTTGTTGTGCACAGATTTTGTGGATAAAAAATCAGTTATTGGACTATGGTCTATAAGTGGATATAATTCCCATTTTCTGTGATAACACAAGTGCAATTGCCATCACTGAAAATCCAGTACAGCATTCAAGAACAAAGCACATCGACATCAAGTACCACTTCATTAGGGAACATGTAATGAATGGAACTGTGGAACTTCATTTTGTTCCAAGTGAATAGCAGCTTGCAGATATCTTTACCAAGCCACTTGATGAATCCACCTTTTCAAGGTTGGTAAGTGAGTTAGGTATGCTTAATTATTTTTGAATTATTTCAGGTATTTTTGCAAGTTTTTAATGCAGCCAGAAACTTAATTGATTTTTCTATTTTGGATGAAATTTTGGCTAAGTCAAAATTTACATCCCGACGGATGTTCATTATCCATCGAGTTTGATCATCCGTCGGAATATTATTTGTTAATAAAAATCAATTACTTTTCTGGATTATTTTATAACCCGGCGGATAATTGATTTATCCTCATCTGTCGAATTATCTCAATCTTAGCCGTTAAAACTCTGAACACTATCCATCGGGTATACTTACAGTTTGTAAGTATAACACGACGGATAAGTGACAGAATTTTTACAGTTTATTTATTTTTAAACGGCTATTTTGTGCTATTTTTATTGGTTACTTTACTTCACTTTATTATTTTTGATAATTTATTTCTGAGATAGTATAAAAACAGAATTCTTTTATATTCTACTCTTTTATCATTCTCAAATCAATTGCTCTAACTTCCTTTCTTCTCCAAAGCAAATATTCTCTCTACAAATTTCTCATTCTCTAACAATGGCACCAGTAGTCAAAATCATATCTCAATCTGGATATATCTATGAAAAGAACAACTTTGCAGCACTTGTGAATAAGGAGATTCCTCAGTCTGGAGACTTTCACAAGATGATGGATTTTGTGAAGAGCTGTAAACTCAGTTATGCTATGCTGGAATCACCCACAATTTACTGTGAAGTTGTGGAGGAGATATGGATAACTGCCGTGTACAACTCAACTGACAAGACCATAACTTTCACTCTCAAAGGTAAGCAGTTTTGCATTAATAGTGACATTGTCAAAGCATGCTTTAGAATTCCAGATAACACTGCTACTGTTCCACACACAGACACTGATATAGTTAACATGCTAAATTCCATGGGCTATGCACTTTCTACTTCTAAGTTAAGTGAAATTAGGAGGTTAGGTCTTAGAAAGGAATGGAGCTTTCTGTGTGATGTGGTAACTAAAGTATTTTCTGGTAAAATTAGCAATTTTGACTCTGTCAACATCTCCATGCTTTACATGCTAGTTACTGATAAGTACTTTAATTTCAGTGACTTGGTCTTGTTTGATTTAGGTTATAATTTAGGAGAACTTAATAAGAGAGGTAAAAGTGTCTATTATGCTAGATTCTTTATGATGCTTGCTAACCATCTTATTGAGAATATTGTTGTTGAGAACCCAACCAACAGACTGAATTGTTGGGTTCAAAAAAGGAGAATCATTGCAGATCTCAACAGAGCAAGTCACCACAAAGAGGTGCCCCTCTTCTACTTTCCAATCATGGAGGGCCCTCAGGTAAGTGAGGTAAACACCACTGTTTCTACTCTTCCAACCTCACAAATTTCTTTGCCTTTAAGTATAGCTATGGTATCTGTATCAATGACCCAACAGATGCCTATCCAAACTACCAAAACAAAATCTTCAAAATCCAAAACAAAGAAAGCCCCCTTCGGTTTCTTTCAAAAGAAACCAGTTGCAAAATCTACCAAACCTAAAGAGGGGAGTGTGCAGGGTAGTGAGTTGGGTGAGGGACAGGGTAAAAATCAAAGAAACCCTAAGGATAAGGTTGGAGAGGTGAGTGCACCCCAAGCCTTGGAGAGTCATTGATGATCTCAACAGGGCAAGTCACCACAAAGAGGTGCCCCTCCTTTACTTTTCAATCATGGAGGGACCTCAGGTAAGTGAGGTAAGCACCACTGTCTCCACTCTTCCAACCTCACACATTTCTTTGCCTTCAAGTGTAGCAATGGCATCTGTGTCAATGACCCAACAGATGCCTACCCAAGGTACAAAAATAACAATTTCTAAATTCAAAGCTAAGAAAGCCCCCTCTGGTTTCTCTCAAAAGAAATGAGTTGCAAAATCTACTGAACACAAAGAGGGGAGTGTGAAGGAGAGTGAGCAAGGTGAGGGAAACTTTCTGATTGTGGACAGAAAAGGAAAAGGAGGAAAAGTGAAAATCAAAGAAATCCTAAGGATAAGGCTGGTAAGATGAGTGTACCTAAGCCTAGCCACACCACAGTTTCCCAACAAACTATGGTTGTTAATAAGGAAATAAGCTCACTTCTAGTTTCATCCTCCCAAAAGGGTGTTACTATTGAAACAAGCTCCCAACCAGGAGCACAGGCCAAAGAGGTTAGGGACACAAGTTCATCATAGACTTATGCTAGAAAGAAAAGATCAATAACCCTTGGGGATGCACAGGGAACACACACAGTGTAAACTGGTGCTAATAACCCAGTCACTACACCATCTCAAAGTCAGATTGATGTGGCTCCAATAAATATGGAGTCACGTCCAAAATCATTAATAATTGAAGCACCTGAAATATCAAATTCACCCACACACTCACTGGATGTTGACATGATAAATACATCACTTCCAAATTCTCCATCTTTAACTCTATTGGAGAAGCCAAAAATCCAAGCAAGTGAGCATCATCTTTTAGATGATTTGTTGGCTCACTTGCCATTTCTTTCTGAGTCTGTTGAGACATCTGTGCCTAAATTTTCATCAATCTGCACAGAGTCTACAATAGTCTCCACTCCAAACGTATTCATTTCTTCTATTCCGGTAGATATTCTTCATTCGTCGAGTAGTTATTGTATCCCGACGGATGTGCCTAACAATAGTCATCTGTCGGATAGCCAAACTACTATCCCGATGGATATTCATCATCCGTCGGGAGTCTCTGCACACCTTCAAATTTCTTCAATTATCACAAGAGCAGAGGACTTAGTAGTAGTACAATCACTCTTAGGACTGAGGGAAGGGAGTGAATTGAGTGAGAGGTTGGGTTGCTCCCAGGAAAAAGGAGAGAAAATGAGTGAACCTATATAGTCCATTTCTTCAGGACTGGAAAAAGTGAGTGAGGGGAGTCTCACCTTAGATGGTGAAGGTGAGGGTATAAGGGTAGGAAGACAAGGGGAGCCCTTGATGCAAAAACAGAGAGATCATGAGAGAAATGCAGGTACTGAAGAGATAAGGATGGACACCATTGCTAATGAGTCAATGAATGTCAGTGATGTAGAAAGGAAGAGACTATTTCAGCAAGAATATCAAGCTGTCATAGATTATATTTCCCTAGATGCTGAGACATTTACTCATCCTGCTACACCTTATCAAACTCTAGTTGTACAGGGCAATGAAGAGGCTGAAAAGATGCTCAACTTGGTGCACACTACTCAATCTCTACAAAGAGCAAAGGATGCAATCACTGTTATGCTTTCAACTACTAGCAGTTATTTTGAACTGGTTGAAGGCTTATTTGGGGATGCTGGTGGGGATAATGAGGAAGACAGCATGAGCATAGGGGGAGATGCAGATATTTCTGCCTAGATGCTAACATTCAAGCATCTACAAATGCCAGCATAAAGAGGCTACTTATAACACATCTTGAAGCTCTTCAGCTGCATAAGATTCAAGCTCTCCAACACAGTCAAAGTGTGGACGAAATCAAGCAAGAAGTTTCTGAAGTAAAACAGGATTTCATAGCAAGGTTGGATGCTAGACTTCCTGGAACCACCATGATTGAGATAGCTCAGAAGCTAAGGAAGGAAGCTGATCTCAATAGAAAGGTTGAGGCCATGGTATCTAGATTATCAGATGTGGAGAAGTCAATGGCCAAGATACTTGTTAATCAGGAAACTCAGACTACTCTGCTCCAACAGTTGGTGGCTGCTCAACTCCCTTTCACTCTCCAACTTGATGCTAATAAAAAAAGGGAGAAAGCCTCATCAAGTGAGGGGGAGAAACAGCTCAACATCCAAGTCAACAAAGTAATTGTGCCAACAATTCCTTTCACAAAGTCACCAGCCATGGACAGCATTGACATCATAAATCTGGCAGCAGCAAAACTGGAAACAAATGACAAACTGCTAAAGATTGATATAGCAGAAGCTGAGAAGGAATTAAAAGAAAAATGGAGAAAGACAGATGCAGAAATTCAACAGAAATTTGGACCAATTCAGAAACCAGACAAAGTCTTTAATCATCACTGTCAAGTCAAGCATATTTTTGTGAATGAAATGAGTTTGAATTATCTGGAAAAAAGTCAAACATCCTGCATCAAATCTCCAAAAGCAAATCTGATCATGAAGCCTAAAAGAAACTACTCAAAGTTTTCAGACAAAAGTCCTATAGATATTGGGTATAAAACACCTAGGCCAGATGAGAAGAAGCTGTTGGCTAGGTCAATTACATTTTTCAAGGATCCTACTGATTCGGCACTCAAAAGAAGAATTGCCAAAATCTACAGAAATGGTAAAGAAATTTGTGTGGTGGCTGGACACCCTTTGTTTGTAGAAGCTAAGAAGGAAAGAATCAGGCAAGAAAAGAAGCAGGTTGCCTTAGATGCTAAGAAGCTCAAACAAAAGAAGGAGCAAACTGCTATCTTGGCCAAACTTCAAGCTGTAAAGACTACAACTGAGATTTTTGCACAAACATCTATAATTTCTGAACCTCAAGATCAGAAAGTGCAAGATGAACCACAATAGAAAAGAAGATTCAGATACAAGCTCCACTCCAAAAGAAAATTAGACTTCAGTGATGAGGAAATGGAAGACTACATTCCCAAAAAGTCTACAACTTCAACTCAGACATCAAAACCCTCAATGGTATTTGAAGAATTCAAGGTGGTGGATCCAATAAGGAATATTCATGGTGAGCCCATACTTCCAAAGGATGAGCCAGTAGACTGGGATAGTTTGCCAATTCCTGAACTAAACTTTCCAATCTTCAACAAGCTAAAGAAAACAAAGACTAGAGCAATCAAGAAAGTGAAGCCTGTGACTCTTAGATCCAAGACCCTAACCAAATCTCAACCCACAGTCAATAAGGAGGATCTCTTATACATCTGTGGCATCAAGGAGTTCTCTAAAATAAACCTCTACTTGGAAGAATAAAAGAAGTAAGAAGGATTGATGCCTACAGACATCTTCTTGAAAGGCTAGTATTCAAGTATAAGGGAGGGAAAGAGATCACATGGCCACTTCACAGGATTCTTCAAGAAAGTCAATTTGTACTGATAAAGGTCAATTCATCCTTCAAGAAGAACTTTGGATTTAATGTGACTGCAAGGAGGATAGTCCTAAAGAAAATAGAGGAGCTAAGGAGTAATAGAGCCAAAGATGCACTCCCAAAAACTCTGTTTATTCCCTTCACAAGAAAGAGAGTACATTTGAGGCCTTATTGGATGAAGGAATTCATGGATGATAAGGGAGTTAGAAGATTCTTCATACTGGATGACCAACTGGGTATCTCTAGAAATGAGACTCTTTTGGAAATGCAAGAAATGTTGGATTTATCTGAAGCTGATGATCTTGAATTCTACAGACAACTCTAGAGTCAAATAGAGGAAAATAACAGGAAGCTTGGGAAGAAATCTAGACAATCAAGGAAATAGATTTATCTGCTCAGACTAGAGGAGCACCTTGATAATGATTGTGAGCAACTTCTTTGTACACTTTGCTTTGTTCAATTTTCAGTAAAAATTGTAGCACTTATCAGTTTTACAACTATTTTTCATTCTGTGCTTTTAGGGTGTTTTGTTATCAACAAGTTTCTCTTAATTTATGGCTACAATTCCAGTAGACATAAATTGGGGGAGATTGTTAGGAATATGTTGTGAACTTGATGACAGATTAAACAAAACACCTTAGTAGATTTAACTTAGTGAATTTTGTAGCACTCGACGGATGATCAAATATAGTCCCGACGGATGATTTAATATAGTCCTGACGGATGACAATTTGACATCCACCGGATGAGTAGCTTATATAACAAATAAGTATTGTAGCACATTTTTACAAGCAACTTTGTGTAGATTCTGTAGGAGTATATGAGTCATGTTGACTACTAGTGGATATGCAGAATAGGTTGATTAAATGTAAATATGAGATGTCTTGTAATTCTGTATAAGTGAAATGGAGTCAAGTGACAAATAACTACCCGACGGATGATCAACAAACCCACCCGACGGATGATCAACAAAGCTACCCAACGGATGACAAACATGTACCCAACGGATGATCAAATTCAAATATTTGTTGACAGTGACAACACAGTCACATGCGTTGGGTGTTTGCAAAAGGAATGTGGCAGCCTGTTAAGCAGGAATTTGAGAGCAAAGAAGCATTACCATTTTCATGCAATTGTAAAGATATTCAAAGATGCTGGAATAGAGTAGTGAAGCAGCATGGAGTTAGACTGGATATATTTTGTTTTATTATCTTGTCTTATTGTCATGTAAACTTGGTGATATATAAACCAAGTGTAGCTAGTAAAACATTCAACTAAGCAAACACATTTTAAAGAGAGATAGAAAAAGTTGTACTTGTCAAGAATTTCTCTGTAGTTTATTTGTTCCACTTGTAAGCAGCTGTGAGCTATTCAAGCTTCACAGGGTTCTCATTCGATCTATATATATAGTGGATACTTTCAAATCCATCAGAAAGTTTTAAAAACTTGTGTTTTTATTACTTTGCGTTTTGATTTATATAACTCTTCATTCCGCACTCTGCAAATCAAACACTTATATAATTATCGAGTTAGAACTGTTTTAAAATCTTGAAAAAGTAGCCAGAATTACATTCAACCCCCCTTCTGTAATTCTTGTTGTATTGTTAGGGAATAACACACCGCATATGTGAGAACCCGTATCGAGGTTTGCCATGCCCATGGTATACATATATTCCCCATTGTGATCCATCATGATGATTCCATGGGCCTTCTACTTGGATAAAATATCCCAGCCTAATCCCGTCTTCTGAGATAGGGTTCTTATCCTTGTCAATTCCGGGGTTGTAAACATCAATCATGGGGTAAACTAGATCACGGTCTTCCCCAAGATTTCATTTACCAACATTAAGTTCGGGAACTGCCATAGATCAGGGCTTTTCGTATAGAGGGGAAACCCCTAATCGGGCTTTCACCATTTGTCTCATAGGCCTATATGATTGTAGCCCCTCCATATGGCCTTTACATCTTTTCATTCTATCCGAATTTCTTCCTCAGGCAGTAGAAACCATCCATATCTTGAAGTTGTTTCTCCCATTCTTCATTTCCCAGGTCAATCATCAGAAAGCACATTTCCTTGGGGACTATCTTCGGCCCTTCCTTCCTCATGTCCAGGGTTATGAGCAATTTCTGAGATTCCCCTCCAGCCACCGGTTGAGCCTTATTTCCAATCCTCTTTGAATGGAATCAACACCTGAAGACCATATTTAGGCCATAATATCCGGGACATTTTCCATCAAAGCTAAAACACTTGTATACCGGAGCCATAGAATATGCGATTGAGGCTATTTGCCTTTCACCTATTCCCCGACAAACCATGCTTTTAACCACCATTTTTTCATATATTTTTTTCGAATTTATTTTCATGGGAGATCGACCCTCCTGCATATCCACGTGATATTATCCATATTATCTCCATTAATGGCCTCCTTGGGCTCGGTTTCAAGGCCGCCTTTGTTGTTCGTCGGTGTA
Organism: Apium graveolens; assembly: GCF_009905375.1. Lineage (NCBI taxonomy): Eukaryota > Viridiplantae > Streptophyta > Magnoliopsida > Apiales > Apiaceae > Apium > Apium graveolens. The sequence continues at coordinate 119,787,468 of NC_133647.1, forward strand.
CGTTCATTGCCAGAGCTTTTCCTCATCTTTCCCCTTAAAAGATCACCAACCCCCTCCTTCTAGCGCCAAAAATGTCGTGAGAGGAATTTGGTACAACATTCGGGGAGGTTGTTACTAGAATAACGGAAGAATCGCGGAGATTTGGACCAAAAATCGGGTGTATTGTGAAAAGTTGAACATGCCTGATCTGCCAGAATCGGGCGGTGTTTGTGGCTGCGTTTGGACTGAATTTGCAAGGATTCTGAGCGTGGTGGCGGAGTAATTCCTACTCAGCCGTGGGGGTGCCCAGAATAGGTCTCGCGAGAGCTCCACCGTGTGTTTTGGTAGAGAAAACGAGTGTCCAACCTTTACAAATGGCCTACATATCCTATATTTATAGGAATCAAGTCCATATGTAGTTTTATAGCCTTAGGACTCCTCCATGATGGGCTATCCACGTTTTTACTAAGCCCATAACAGCTTCTAAGGCTTATTCAAGTGGGTTTAGACTTAATCCAAAGAGTCCTACTTCTAATATACCACTAATCCTTATTTATTCATAATTATTGTGTTTATCCATTAAATATATGTATGTTCCATACATATATAGTAAAAATCCGTTTATAAGTAGTTGTAAGTTGCTAGGAGTCGTATCCATCTTGTTGTCTCATTGTAGAGTTCGTTTTTAACTAGAACACTGCTTCTACAAGCCCGTTACCATTATCAGAATAGTCCAGTTAAGTGCCTTTTTCCGAATACCCTGGTATCTTAGCATATTACAGAGACCCTGGGGTATTAGGCAACCACTAAGTATGCTTCTAACTCCCCCTTGCTAATAGCCCTTCCGGCAGTCAATCACCATCTTCCCTATACCCCCACCATAGTAATCCATTCGGATCCAATACCCCTACTTTACCATCCAGAAAACCCAATCCATTATGTCAATCCATTTAATCCCTCTATGGGCTATAAATCCGGCCCAAGGCTGATTTTAGGCACATCAATATTATTTATTTTCAGACATATATTATTATAAATTATTTTATTTTATCAATTTACTTTTCAACTATTAAAAATATATATAATAATATAAATTATTTTAAGATAAATTTTATTATTAAAAATTATTGAAGTGTTAAAAATAATTTGTGGATTGCACGAGTTATAAACAAGTTTATATTATCTTATAATAAACGAAACATTAAAATTTTTGCAGTTGACCCGTATTTGCTGAAATTACTTTATCAATATTTTAGATAATTACCCTTATCTAATTAAAATATATATCACTTACTTTTTTAAAATAAAACACATTACCTTTTTCTTATTTTTACTTATTAAATTAGCCTTACGGAATTATTTAGGGAATTTATAAAAAACAACTTTTTATAAAATTATTTGCAATTTTACAGACTCCGGAATTTATCAAAAATACATTTTTTTGTAAAATTATTTACGATTTTACCGACTACTGAAATGATTTGCAAAAAATATTATTTTTTTCTTAAAATATTTACAAAAATATGATGTTGTATAATGGGTTGCAATTGTGCAACTGCTTTAATTTGTATTTCAAGTTATTGTATGAACCATCTTCTGTTACAAATTATATTACAAATATGGTTATAAATTTGCAGAACGTATTTTTACAAATATTTTTTAAAATTTAAGTTGCAAACATGGTTGCAAAATTATTCCAACTTTGCTAAACATATTTTTACAAATATTTTTTAGAAAATGATAGTATTTTGACAAAATATCTGTAAAACTTGAATAATTATGAAAATACCTCGCCAAAAACATTACGGTTAATAACTAACAAAGTACCTTATTGGACTTCAATATAAATTACATTTTTCGACTAAAATAAGCTAACTTTTCAATTTATTCCAACTAAAACTCTTATACTCCAAAAAAATTATGGGAAAGCCTATCCATACAATAATGTATTATTAAAAAAATTCAATTCAAATTAAATTAAAAAATCTAAATTCAACTCAACTTAAATTAAAATAAAAACATGCTAGTAAATCCACACATCACACGAATTTAAAACTAGTCATTTTAAAATTAAAAAAGGAATATAAACCTCTATAAATTTTTCCTTCAGGAATATCATTCGGGTTCTATTGTTGTTTACATCTCAATTTATAAATTCATACAGTAAATGATTATAATGGATTTCAATGTCAACTATCTTTTGATGTCGGATGTTAACTGAACCATATAACAAAAGATAAGTAACTTGAATAAATCCCAATTGTTTACATCTCAATTGTACTGCTTTGTACCGTCATAAAAAATTTGTCACAGTAAACAAACAATGGCAAATAATATGACGATAAATCAACTCCAATCCCACATCATTCGAGCCTCTTACGAAAAAACTTAATTTAAATAAAGTTGGTGGATAAGATGTCAGATGACTGATGAGCGGAATTTCTTCCAGCACGCCCTCTGAATCATAGAAATGCATCCTTCTCAAGTAGCTTGAGCACTTCCTGCTGGTTGTTCAATTTGGCTACGTCAATTGGTGTTTTACCGTCCATGTTTTGGAGAGTACTGGCACAAATAATGTGTAAATTTGATCAGATAATATAGAAACTAAAAGAGGTAACAATGTGTTCAGTACAGAATATAGCTTACACTGCAGCCCCATTATCCAGAAGCAGTGATACACACTCCTTCCTCCCATAACCAGCTGCATAATGAAGAGCAGTGTTCTTGTTCTTATCAAGTGCATCCACCTTTGCTCCAGCCTCCACAAGTACCTGAGCGCATTTCACCTATAATGTACCAAACCGCAACTGCTTAGCACAAAAATAATCCAGGCAGAATGTGCTCAATGATGTACAAACGAGAACAAAACCACAGCGACACTGGTAATGGCGACAGAAATTCTGAGTAGAAACTGTACATAGAAAGCTGGTGAACATAATTACATACTTTAAGCGGAACAGAAATCACTAAAACCAAGAAAGGAATTCATGCTTAACCAGAATGGGGCCAGTCCGACGCATGTGTTTTGTGCATCTATCCTGAAAGGGGAACACATATCTACCAATCATCTACCATTAGTTTTAACACCTGCAAGTAGGCATGTATCATCGACAAGGCTTAACTTATCCCCCTTTTCTCTTGGTAATAAGAGGTTGAGGATTCAAGCATCGACGGAGGCAAGTGTTCCCGAGAGTTTGCTATTTATAATTCTGTAATTGACCATAACCAAAAACATAAGGGAGGAATGTATCAACAAATCACTTGGTTGTGCACAATCAAGCTATCAAACTCTTAGTATACAGCTGCAAATCATCACCATCTAACCTTCGACATATGCCTCACCGCCACAGTCTATACTAAACAAATCATCCTAAAAAGTTGGCATCCTAGGTGGTGGCCGTGGATTAGACCTGCCATCATGTCCCACAACTACTAATCCACCGTATGTCTTAAGTTCTATCTTCTAACGTGATATGTAACCAAAGAAGATTTGATCAGCCAGAAGTATTCACTGGGATGACCATTCAAGTTTCCCAGGTCAATGCTGAAAAATGCAATGATGTAAGAAACATCACAATAAAGATTCGGTGACTTAAAATCCTTGTCCATGAGAACTCAACAAAATTGTAGAACAAACTTCTTTATGAAAAAGACTACAAGAGGAATGCTTTCCAACAAGAGAGCTCTAAACTAATGGAAATAACGTCATATTAGTTCCTTCGCAAAACATGATATTAGCTAAGCCAGCTACAAACAATGCATAGCCAAGCAGCCCATAGAATATAAGAAACCATCATATGTCACCCAAACCCTGGACACATATATTTTACTAACTAACCGGTTTTTAAAGTTCGTAATAATATGATTGGCAAGCATCTTGTGAGTGAAAAGAAAAAACAAAGAGACAGGAGCTGTTAGTTGGCAAAAAAATAAAGATAAAGAAAAAAAAAGCTGATAATATGAGCTGAATACTAGCTTGCTCAACTAACCATAAAGCACATGGAAATTAAGATATGCAATGCATAGGGAGTAGCATAGTTACAAATAAAAGAAAGGGGTGTGAGAGAAGTAGATAAGCAAAGATACGAGGGGGAGAAAGTCAAGTAGCATGCTTAAAATATGTCCAAGCTCAAATTAGGGGTGCTGATAACTGACCGACTACCAACAAATTGATAACTATAAAAATTAAAAAGCAAATAGTTGAGGGACAAAATCTTTTTGTTTGAGGTATAGCCAGCAATACCTCGCCATAGCCACATGCAAAATGCAAAGCTGTCCTTCCTTCTGAATCTTCCTCATCCTTATCACCACCAGAGGCTAGTGCCTTCTTCAAACCCTAAAATATACAGTATTTAGATGTCAATTACCTTGTATACGCACAGCTAACAAGAACCCTAAAATATACAGTATTTAGATGTCAATTACCTTGTATACGCACAGCTAACAAGAATAATTCGGTGAGTATCACATAATATTCTAAGATTATTCTTTAACATTACCTCCAAAATATATTAGAGAAGATAAAGACATGCACTCAATTTATTTTGTGATTTATAGTTGGTCCTGTTTAACTAAACAAAACTCCAAGGGGCTTTTCAATGATCTCGTGCAAAAATTATTAATTATGAACTAAGCAAGGAGAATGTGACGATTAAAAACAATTCCTTTAAATAAAGAGCCGTATCAGAAAAAACACAACTCAACTCATGACTTTTCTTTAAAAAAGGTAATAAAAGGAGAAAAAATGATGTGTTTATTACTCCCTCCGTTTCAAAGTAAGGGTCCACTTTTGAAGAAAAAGTTTGTTTCAAAATAATTGTCCACTTACGGTATAGACGTCACCATTCAAATTATATAGTTTAGTTTATATTTCCAAGATGACTACACTACATACAACTATTGTATCACTAGTTTATATTTCCAAATCTAACTCTATACCATAAAAATTTGTGTAAACAATGTATTCAATGCAATAACTACTAATTTTAATATAATTTTATAATCAATGTTAGTGTTTCTTGATATGCGCAATTTTCTTGAAAGTGGGCAGTTATTTTGAAACGGAGAGAGTTATATTACACCCTTTTTCGAGCATCGTCTTGCTGTAGCGTCAATATATCTAGTTTATGGCATTACTATAATTACCAATTTAGGGCCATAATTAAGTGCTTTTACTATCAAAAAAGATGTGTGAATCGTAAAGAGTGATCCAACACTTAAATACCTCGACATCACCAACACTAGCAGTGTTGTGAACAATTGATTCGCCTTCATTTCCAACATCATCTGACTCATCTTGTCCAGATGTTTCAGCAGAAGCTACAGCATCTCCTGGAACAGGAAGACCCATTGCTTCACCCAACTTCTGAAGAACACTCGGGTCATTCCAGTACCTGAAGATACAGATAGCTATAAATAAAGATAAATAGTCCTGAGAAAATGATGCCTAGAATTTTGCACCACAACACTTAGAAACGGAAAATAGAATAAATAATAAACTAACAGTGACTGACCAACGGCTGACAAATTTTTGATAAAAGCATGGCTATAACAATGTTTTCAAACTACGATGTACTGTTGCTGAAGCCACTCTACAATATTAGTCGGCAAAACAAGTCACATGGTTTATGGGAAAAAAATTGTTAATGCATATTGAAAGTGTAAAGTCCTATATGTGCAGAATATTACTAGCATCAAGAAACTTGTCAATCTAAGACACGACAAAAGGTATAGTGTGCAAAATTATCACATTATAATTAAAGGTTTTGACCATAATTTCTGGTGCAGTGATCTAAGATATATATTTTATTCCTCAAATAGATGAACTTGTTTTAGCTCAACTACTACCAGCCTCGTTGGTTAAATTACTAGCACCACTAAAATAAGTAAAGTATATGTTATCATACATCCCATATGTTTCTTAAAAGATAGCTACAAAGAGAAACAATTATAACCTCATCATTGCCGCAGGACCTCCAGTTTCTATTTCATCAAAAATAGGTTTCAAGGTGGGATCTTCTTTGACACGTGACATTCGTTCTTCCAGTTGGTCTTTCTGTGCTGGATTACCTAGGGTCTCGAGGACTTGTGACATAGATGGATCCTGGAATATTGTCAAAAGAAAAGTTTGCTTGCGAATCCAATTCTTTCATATCCCAAAACTAAACTGTTGAGAGATCTAACATAAAAATTGAGCTAAAAACTACCTGTAACAATGCACTTCCAAGTCGTTCAGCCATTGTCATAAACTGAGGGTTTTGCATAACTTGTTGCACGCTAGAAAAGTACTGCTGGGGGTCAACCTGTGGCATTCCATCACCGACTCCGGGACCCTCAAATGTCTTTTTAAGCTGCTCAGCCATCTGGTTGAATGAAGGATCTTGGGCTATTTGTTCAGCCAATTCCTTGATACTTGGATCCTGAATCATCATATATATAGATATTAATAGATGAATTGAACAGAACTCTAGATATCTTCCTACTAATACGACATTTATTGTCACAAAATTCAGAATCTTTCAAGCCTCCAAAAGAAGTATCTGCATAGTATTACATCTCTTAAATAACGATATAACATCCCAACTCTGATTTTGCACATTATGATCCTCCATAATATTATAAATCATTTAACGCAGTCAGCAGTACCCATATGCTCATCTGAGCTTAGATATGACTCCTTGCACAAACAACTCTAGCATAAACCAAATCAGAGTAAACAACTTAAGGTGAACTTCACGAACAAGTTCAAGGGTAGTTACATTGAGTAAGCCAGCCACAGCTGAGAAATCAAACGGATTTGTAGGCATCCCAGTTCCTGGAGCAGCTCCTCTCCTTGGCCCAGATTGTGTATCTACTGAGCTTGATCCAGATGTCTTCTCAGTCGGGCCACTCTTTTCATCTGAGATCCATGGAAATAAAGATCAAAGCTTTACAAACAAAACAACATTACGGTAACAAATCAGCTAATATACATTAACCAATACCACGTCATCCACGCATAATATAAATTAATACTTTATCAATCGGTATGATTACTATCTTAACAAATGTACCCTGATCCCAACATAACACGTAATTATCAACACGAATTCAGACAAACCCGTAACAGCAAATGAACTTATGCAAATCATTAAGCTTGTAAACAATACTAATTACGAGTCACAGTTCGTAGTACTTCAAACAATACTCATTAAATCGAATGAGCTGAATACAAATCAATAAGCTTGTAAAACCAAATAAAAATCATACCTTTACTCGCTGAAGAATCTTTATCACCACCCTAAAACAATTCACAAATTCAAATTAAAAACCAGTCAAGTACAAAACCCTAGAAAACAAATCAAGGACATAACACACTTTGTATAAAGAATAATTACAATTACAAACACACGTGTAATATCAAGATTATTTTAACATGATTAAAATAAAGTTAAAAAGAGTAAATTTGAAAGAAAAACAGTATAGATACAGAGTAACAAGCGATGATCTATTTATTAATAATTAGATAAAAGATAGAGGGGGGAGAGATGAGAGATGAGAGATGAGAGAGCGAGAGAGAGAGAGAGAGAGAGAGAGAGAGAGAGGGCGAGAGAGAGACCTGAGGCATAGTGAAGAAGAAGTGAGAGAGAGAGAGAGATGAGTCGCCGGAGAGATGATGGATAGATAAATAGAGAGATATAATAATGAGAATGAGGAGGATGCAAGGGAGAGGGGGTACAAAGATCGAGGAGAGAGTTAAGTGGGCCAACTCAATCCTCGGAATCTAATCAAGTTTTGGGAGATCAATGGTGTACATTGGGCCTCCATGATTTCGCATAAGCCCTTCGTTAATTTTTCTCTAGATTTTTCTGTTTTATTGTAAAAAAAATAATTATGCTTTGCTTGCGCAATATCTCTTCTTTTTAATGTATAAAAACAACTCTATATGGTTATAAAATTTGTAGGATATTTTATTCTCGTAAAATTATAAATGTGTCTGTGTATTTATGTAGTCTACAATATACTAAAACAAAGTTCATTATCTTTATCTTTACTTGTATGTCAAACTCTTTTTTAAACGTTTGCATCATCAAATTATATGTGTCAAATTCCCATTAATTTTACTGATGTCATCTTCCACTAATAATTCCCTCCTCATTTATTTTACCTTCAATATATCTCTCTCATTTATTATATCCACTAATTCTCTCTCATACCCATTTCTCATTCTCTTTTTTTCTCATTTTTATATTCTTAAATTAATAACTTTTAATAGTTTCATTTTCTTCACTATTTTTATCTTATTCAAAATTAATTTTAGTTACACAAATATTAATTATTATATTTTTTATATTTAATACAAAGTTGATAATCAATATTTGTAGTTTGGGACATGTCATTTTTTAAGTTTTTATATTTATATTTTATTTTATTCTCATTAATATATATTAAAAATATTATATTAATATATATTATTCAAATTAAACTATTTTAAAATAACTTTTTAAAACAATTATAATATAACCGGGCGGCCCGGGAACTAATTTAGTACTATACTAAAACAGAATACAGATGTCATCCTTACTCATGTGTCATGTTATCTCATGTTTGCTTATGTGTTAATATCTCATTTAATCTCATTTTTTATATTGTTTTAAAATCTTCTCTTTCATATACTCTAATTCTCTCTCTTCATTAATTCTCACCCTCCATTTTTCACTTATTAATCTCAACTTATTCTCTTTTCTCCCCATTTTTCATCCTCTCCAATTCTAATCACTCAATCATTGTTTATTCCTTTGACTTATTCACAATATTGTAAAATTTTAAGTAAAGTTTATAAAAATACCCTTTAGATAACCTTTATTCAACATACACAAAAAATTATTTTTCTATATTATAAAAATATTAATATATAACATTTTCTTTAATATTTACTTAATTTTTTTTTACTATACTAACACATTCATTTCAAATAAACTAGATATTAATCGGGCATTTGCCCGGGACTAATCTAGTTATATTTATAAAAATATTTTATTAGGAGGAATAGAACATATTCTATGTGTTACTTTTAACTATTTTAATACCACTATGTCATTATGCTATTTATATTTTAAATCAAATATTTAATATGTGTGTGTCATTAAATAATAAAATTTGACCCTTTTTATTAAAATTTATAAAATAATATTTTTGATCAGCTTTTTCCATTTATATATATATATATATTGATTTAATTAGTTATATATTTTTAATAATTAAAATTGCAATTAAAATAACAATTTTGATTAAATATGTAATATATAAAGATAGTCATTATAAAAAATAATAATAATAAAGACATAACATGTTTTTGGTTAATAATATAACATAATGGTTGTTTGGCTTCACATATAAGCAACCTTAAATGAAGAAATTCACGTTACACCTCTGATTTCAAATACGTAAATATTTCGAAGTGTCGTATTATTAGCGTTAATGTGAAAGTTGGTGTAATTATACATTCATGCTCTACCTTATCATTTTATGCTAGTATTGAAATATCATACTTAAACCAATTTTTGGGCGTTCTTTTTTTTAATCGTAAGTAACCCGCAGCCGCTACCCTTCTCGGGTAAATCTTACGGTCTCACACTATAGTCTGAAAACCACGTGAACCAAGATAAACCGTATTTAAGCGATTGGCTCTGGCTTAGGGGACATAATCATAAATTCTCCTACAGTGGGATTCGAACTTGTGACGAAGAGGATACTTAAGTTTTTGGGAGTTCTTTTAAAAAACAAAATAAGCTTTTTTCATATTAAGTTTGAAATTTTCATTTATTAATCAATTCCTTTCATTACATTTAATAAAATATTTATTCAAAGTTTAACTTATAAAAATACTAGCTTAAAACTCGTGCTATGCACGGACTGCACAGATTTTTTTTGATATTACATAATTTTTTAAAAAAATACTTGAATTCAATTCTTAATTTTGTTCATTTAAAACTTTAAATGATATGATTTCATGACAAATATATAAGTAAACTTATATGTTCATAACTTTCTAGAACATTTAAACTTATTTAAAATGATAACATTAGTAAGGGGAAAATATTATTATAATGAAATTATTATTTTGTTGAGGGTAAAAATATAATGTCTACATTATGTTGATACCTTAAAACCTATTATTTTAGCATGGTGATTACTTAATCGATTAACTATAACTCTATAAAAGATATTTGAAAAAGGCAATATTATTGATTGAACGACATAGTTTTATTGAAAATTCTAAGTTTATTTAAAAAAAATTATGTTTTAAATAAAATTTGATTTTTTATTTCACATGAATAGGATACGAATTATACTTGGTCTAATTTAATTTAATTTATCTCGGATCAGTGATTTACATTATTTTATTTTAGCCCGATGCCCAATGCACTGACCAAATTAAACTAATTATTTTTATTTTAATTTTCATTTTTTTAAATTCCGGATCAATAAGATAATTTTGTTTTAGACTGAATAATTAGTATATATGTTTTTTTTTGTTGGTCGAATTCTATTTTTATTTTAGTTTTGTATTAGTCTGAATCAATTGTATAATGTATTTTTTATCTTGGATAAAAAAATATGTTTTTTTGTTTATCCAAGTTCATTAGTATAATTTTTGTAGAAAGATTGATAGTATTATTATTTTATCATAGCCCGAGTCACATTATATATCAACCAAATCTTAAGAATTATATTTAGTTTGTTTAAATTTAATTTAGCCCGAAGTAACAAATTAGAATGATATTGTTAGGGCGAAAACACGCGCTAATATTCACGCAAGTATACGCGTTCGCAAGTAATATAGAATACTTTCTAGTTCGTTCCCACAGAGACTCAGACTAAATTATTGTCTAATTAAACTCACTCACCAATGTATGATTACTTCTCAATGTTAAGACACTAACACTTAAAATTGTTGATTAAATATTAACTACAATTAACTACTTAATTAATCACTTAACTAACACTTCAATTTATCAACAATAAAACACTCATGAGATCACAACTTCATTATTACTTCCTTCAATAGCCATTGTTATTTCCTTTAGCATGTGACAGTGATGATATTAATCGAATAACACGAAACTGATAAAAGCCAACTTTCATTGTACTAATACCATTCTACCAAGCATCCACAATTAAGATAGAAGTTGAATAGTCATCAATTATGTTGAGTTCCTATATGTCTACAGAAATTGACAACACAACGATTTAAGCACAAGTTATTCCTTTTGATTACATAGGGCAAATAAAACTGTTAGAGTTACCCACTAATCATGCACAACGTACATGAACCTATGCTAGCATGGCAAGTTCTAAATCTCAAGATCCACCGTCGCTTCACAAGAGATTAACACCCTATCTTATATGTTCGCGACGCACATAAGACGACTACGCACAACCAATACTAGATATCATACAATCATCACACACTAAAGTATTAAACAATTAACTAAAGAATTCCATAATAAATCCGTCGCAACCCCATGATCACGATTAGCCCATAATAGCACTTATCGTCATCATGGGTTCATATGAAATCATGATAAACAAACACAAGAAAATAATAACTAAACTAATTATATTAAAACAGAGTACGTCACAAGAGTAAATAAGTTCAAAGCAAGAAAACTAGCATCCAACGTTACAACGAAACAAGAATCACAAGAAGATATGCTTCCTCTTCGTTGCGGTGTGCTAAATCGGTCTTCTTCCTTATCTCCTTCGCTCCTTGCGTAAAAACACGATCTTCTTCAATCCCCCCTTGTGAAAACGTCTCAAATCTACTTATATAATAGTCCCATAAAACTCAGATTATATAGAAGTGGAAACCAAACAGAAGTAGAAGTCCTGAAATAATATATTTTTTCCCCGACCCTGCGCGGCCGCTCAGCATAGCTGAGCGGGCGCTCAGCTTGCTGCGCGGCCGCTCAGCAATGCTGAGCGGGCGCTCAGACCTCTACTGGAAAAAATCTGATTTTGCTCCGTTTCTTCGCCGTAATCTGCCCGATTCTTTCCTTTCGCAATGGTGAACACATGCCAAGGCTTATTCTTGATGATTCCTCCCCCGAAATGCAACTAATACCCTGAAATACATAAACACTAGAAAAACGCATCAAATACACAAAATACTTGATTTCAAGACACCAATTTAAGCCATTTTAAGACGTTCTAAGTGGTATAAAATGCCACTTATCACACCCCCAAACTTAAATCGATGCTTGTCCTCAAGCGTCACAGACTCAAAAACAAATAAAAAACATGCATGAATGCAATCTATATGAAAATGCAGCGATCCCCCTTACTACGATTAACCAACCAAATTGCAACATCTCAACGAATGCAGTTAGACAACTAAAGATCAATAAACTCATGCAAACGGACATACAGTCAGAAACGTGGTGTGTGCAAATGCTTAACATATATGCTTCGGAACTAGACCAATTATTATGACTAGACTATCCTCAAGGCAATCCAATGATTATACAAAGAATAAAAAATTCTAGGCACAAAGTGATATACAACACTACAAGAATTCTGGAGCTTATTACGGAATCGTGCTTTTTATTCACAACACAAATGCTTATTTGACCGTGCAATGAGTGAGGTCCACAAAAGACTTATACAATGGTATCCATGTAACGAGCGTTAGGTTAGCGGATCCCAGACTCTAAAAGCCTTAGGTCACTAGGCACAAAGTCCCCTAAGAACTTAATAACTCGAATACCAAATAGCCCACTCTAGATCAATTATGCATAAACTAAATTTTTTTTTTTATAACTTCTGAGCAAGTGCGTTTCGCTCCATCTTGCTCAACCCTAGACTACTCGCACCATATGCGAGCCGGCTACTAGCCATTTGACGTCTAGCCACAACTAGCAACAAATTCCATTTTTCTCCAAATTTTTTTCTTTTTCATGCCTTTATCACTAAGAACCTATTATCGAATTCTAAGCATAATAAGTAGATTGACCTCGAAAACAACCAAATCATAACAACAATCTAGCCCTTACGCATTCTCTAAGACTTAGTGGAATTACAAGTGTTTCTAGCATGCATATCAACCTACACGACTTAATATCACTTTAATGCTATCACTACACTCGCATCAATATCACAATTCAATCGATAAATCATTGTAAAAGGGATCATGGTAAATACATGAGCTACATGACATACATAACAAAAAAGACTATATGGTATAAATTATGCAACTATATGAACTAAACTATCATGAATATGCAGCTATATGACACACACACAATATTCCTTAACTACCACCCCCAAACTTAAAATCTTCACTGTCCTCAGTGAAGGTAGTAGAAAGGAACACAGGGTATACCTACTCGGAGTCATCATCATCATCACCCTCAGTGGGTGGAGTATCAGGCGGCGGGTATGCAGAGTCCTCACCAAAAACTGGCCACTGGATATCAGCTCCAAGGCCCCAAAAAGCAGTCCCTAACGCAAGGGTGAGCTCCTGAGCAAACCTACTCTGCGTCTCATACATGGCATCCATCCACCGTGAAAGCCTCCTATACTGAGCATCAGCCAACCCAGCACCCTCCTGAGCTCTCGAAGAACCAGCCTCATCACACCCTGGCCTAGCCATAGTAGCACCTCGTGCTGGACGCCTTCCTGGAAGATGATAACCCAGCCCATGCTCCTCAGGCTCACCACCGGTCCACTCCTGCATCCCATTCAGAGTGCCAGAATCAATCGGAGCTGCCGGCAATTGTAACTGCTCATGAGCCGGCCAGTTCACTCCCACTGCTTGGCATAGCTTCGTAACCGTGGATGCATAAGGGATGTTCATATGCTTCACTCCCCTTAAAAACTTCAGAATTCCTTGGTAGATAAACTCACCAAGGTCCATATAGTACTCCTCATTCAGAATTCCCTGTTCATGGCGATCGCCGGAAAGTGACGATACTCATTAGTGCCGGTCCTGAAGGTCTAAACTGTGCCCGGTCGACAGAGAGTCGCACAAATCAAATCCAAGTCAAAGTCCTCAGCAGTCTTTTCATTCCAGTTCTCCTCCTCGGGCTTCCTCTCTCGCTGTCCGATCACACGGCGAATCGCCGCAGGGTGATAATCAACTGTCAGCCCTCGGACCACAGAAAACCCATTCTTTTCGGCCTTCGCGTTCGCATAGAACTCGCGAACCACACTCATCGGCACTACTTCGGGCGATTCGCAGAAAGCTATCCACCCCTTCTCTGCAATCATGGGCAGCAACTCACCATCCCTCCCCGATGGTAAAAACCCTCTCTCCTTCAGAATCGGCTTCCCCAAAAGCCTAGTGTACTCCTCCTCCGCAGCTCTGTCAGTTAACCGAGGCCTTGCAGCAGTATCCCTCGATGAATCAGCAGTAGGAACTGTGCTGCTGCTGTCAATAGTGCGTGCTCTCTTGGGTGCCATTGATTCGTGAAAAAAAATGTGTAAGAACTGAGTTTTGGTGTTTGGGAGAGAGTTTAAGTGTAGGAATTTTGTGGGAGATATGTAGGATAGTTGTATGTATATATAGGGTGTGGATTAGATTAGGGTTTGGGAATTAAGGGTTAAAATGATGGGGTAGTGGGAACAAATCGTGGGTTTATGGGCTACAACTATTTTTTTTTCTGAATTGTAAAAAAAATTCTGGTACTCGACCCCTGAGCGGTCGCTCAGCAAAGCTGAGCGGGCGCTCAGCTTGCTGCGCGGGCGCTCAGCTTGCTGAGCGGTCGCTCAGCAATGCTGAGCGGGCGCTCAGGGGGTCACTGGAAAAAAAAAATTTCAGCCCCTGTTTTCTGATTTTTTTATGTTTTTGGATAGGTTATTAACTTCTAAGGGTTCCTGTAACAACAATTCATGGGTTGCCTCCCACGCAACGCTTCTTTTTCGTCATTAGCTTGACGTTTCGTACCCTTCTCAAGTAGTCAACAAAATGGCACTAACCACTTCTCGGTTTGCCATGTCCCCATAGTAGTGCTTCAACCGCTGACCGTTAACCTTGAATGCTTGGTCTAGATCATTCTCAAAAATTTCCACCACTCCATGTGGAAACACAGTTTTGACAATAAAAGGTCCAGACCACCTTGATTTCAACTTCCCAGGAAAAAGTCGGAGCCGAGAGTTGAATAAGAGAACTTGTTGCCCTGGCACAAATAACTTAGGATGTAGCTTCCTATCGTGCCACCTCTTCACCTTTTCCTTATACATTTTGTTATTCTCGTACGCTTGAAGTCGAAATTCATCAAGTTCATTAAGCTGAAGTATTCTTTTCTTACCAGCTGCATCTAAATCCAGGTTCAACTTCTTCAATGCCCAGTAGGCCTTATGCTCAAGCTCCGCAGGTAGATGACATCCCTTACCGTACACCAACTGAAACGGTGACATACCAAGTGGAGTTTTGTATGCTGTTCTGTAAGCCCAAACAGCTTCATCGAGCTTTAAAGACCAATCCTTCCTTGACGGACAAACAACCTTCTCTAGAATGCGCTTTATCTCTCTGTTAGACACTTCCGCTTGACCATTTGTTTGCGGATGATAGGCAGTAGCTACTCGATGATTCACATTATAACGCTGCATCATAGAAGTGAACTTACGGTTACAGAAATGCGATCCTTCATCACTTATGATTACCCGAGGTGTTCCAAACCTTGTGAAAATTTGCTTATGAAGAAAATTTAGCACTGCCTTTGCATCATTTGTCGGTAAAGCTTTAACTTCTACCCATTTTGAGACATAATCGACTGCCAGCAAGATGTATTGATTATTGCAAGACGAGATAAAAGGCCCCATGAAATCGATTCCCCAAACATCAAAGACCTCGACTTCAAGCATCACATTTAATGGCATCTCATCCTTCTTTGTCAAATTTCCCACTCTTTGGCAACGATCACACCTTAAAACAAACTGATGAGCATCCTTGAACAAAGTAGGCCAAAAAAAACCTGCTTGCAGAATACGAGCTGCCGTCTTCTCACCACCATAGTATCCACCATAATACGTGGAATGGCAGTCTCGTAATATCCCCTCCATCTCACAGAACGGGATACATCTCCTGATGATCTGGTCAGCTCCCTGTCTAAACAAATATGGTTCATCCCACATATACCACTTCACCTCATGCAGAAACTTCTTCTTTTGAGCGGATGTCAAATTAGGAGGCATTACATTGTTGACGAGATAGTTTACAATATCTGCAAACCATGGTTCTTCCTCCTGAACTGCGAATAACTGCTCATCCGGAAAAGATTCATTGATTAACGTCCTATCTTGTGAAGTAGAATCGTGATTCTCCAACCTAGAGAGATGGTCAGCTACTTGATTCTCAGTACATTTCCTATCCTTGATCTCTAACTCAAATTCCTGAAGTAAAAGCACCCAACGAATGAGTCTCGGCTTCGAATCCTTCTTGGAAACTAGATAGCGAATAGCCGCATGATCAGTGAATACTGTTACTTTCGTACCAAGTAGATAAGATTGAAATTTCTCGAAACCAAAGACTATAGCTAAAAGCTCCTTCTCAGTAGTGGTGTAGTTCAATTGGGCCCCATTTAAAGTCTTACTCGCATAGTAGACCACATGGAAGAGATTTTTCTTGTGTTGTCCCAGAACTGCACCTACCGCATAATCACTCGCATCACACATCATCTCAAACGGTTCTGTCCAATCTGGTGCTGTAATAACTGGTGCAGTGATCAAACTCTTCTTGAGAGTCTCGAATGCTGCCAAACATTCATCATCAAATTTAAAAAGCACATTTTTCTCAAGCAAATTGCACAACGGCTTAGACATCTTTGAAAAGTCCTTGATGAATCGCCGATAAAAACCCGCATGACCAAGAAAACTACGGATTCCTTTCACAGAATTAGGTGGGGGAAGATTTTCAATGACTCCCACCTTGGCCTTGTCCACCTCCATACCCTTGTTAGAGACCTTATGCCCAAGAATAATGCCTTCACGCACCATAAAATGACATTTCTCCCAATTGAGCACCAAATTAGTTTCCACGCATCTTTTGAGTACGGCGCGCAAATTATTCAAACATTCATCATATGAATGTCCAAAGACGGAGAAGTCGTCCATGAACACTTCGACATTATTTCCAATCATGTCAGAGAATATAGCCATCATACATCTCTGAAAAGTGGCCGGGGTGCCACATAACCCAAACGAAACTCTGCGAAAAGCAAACATGCCAAATGGACAAGTGAAGGTAGTCTTTTCCTGATCCTCTAGTGCAATACAAATCTGATTATACCCTGAATAACCATCCAGAAGACAAAAATACTCATGACCCGCCAACCTGTCAAGCATCTGATCAATAAATGGAAGAGGGAAGTGATCCTTCCTTGTGGCTTTGTTCAATTTTCTATAATCCATGCATACTCTCCATCCTGTAACTGTTCGAGTGGGGATGAGCTCATTCTTTTCATTTGCGACCACAGTGATACCTCCTTTCTTAGGTACACATTGTACGGGGCTCACCCACGAGCTGTCAGAAATAGGATAAATGATGCCTGCATCTAGCCATTTCAGAATTTCTTTCTTCATCACCTCCTTCATGATAGGATTCAGTCTTCGCTCTGTTCCACAGTTGGCTTACTACCTTCCTCTAGCAAAATTTTATGCATACAATATGAAGGACTTATCCCCTTGATGTCTGCTATGGTCCATCCAATAGCCGATTTGAATTCTCTCAAAATCCTTAAGAGCTTGTCTTCCTCACTACCTGAAAGGTCAGATGAAATAATAACAGGTAACGTAGATGAATCACCTAAAAAAACATACCTCAAGTGTTCAGGTAATGGCTTGAGCTCCAAGGTAGGTGCTTCCTCTATTGATGGTTTGAGCTTTCCTTCAGCATTCTTAAGGTCAGAAGTACCAAGAGATTCAAACGGTATGTCCAGCTTTCGCTTCCAGGGAGAAGCATTCAAATATTATAATTGCTCGTTGCCATCTTCCTCATCGCTGTCAAAATCCCCCACTAAGGCCTTTTCCAATGCATCAGACATTAGCATGCGATCGAGTTCCGAAGTAACTGCAGAATCAATCACATCCACTTTTAAGCACTCCTCATCTTCTGTAGGGAATTTCATTGCCTTGAATATGTTGAAGGTCACATCCTGATCTTGTACCCGCATAACAAGTTCACCTTTTTGTACATCTATCAAGGTACGGCCAGTAGCCAAGAAAGGCCTTCCCAAGATTATGGGAATCTTCTTATCTTCCTCAAAATCCAGAATAACAAAATCTGCAGGAAAGAAGAGCTTATCCACCTTGACGAGCACATCCTCCACTATGCCCCTTGGCTAAGTAATTTAATGATCAGCCAATTGTAGCGACATGTATGTGGGTTTTGGATCAGGCAGATCCAGCTTTTTAAAGATCGACAACGGCATCAGATTAATGCTTGCTCCCAAATCATAAAGGCACTTGTCAAAAGTCAGATTGCCAATGGTGCAAGGTATGGTGAAGCTTCCTGGATCTTTCAGTTTTGGTGGTAACTTTTGCTGCAGAACAGCGCTGCATTCTTCCGTGAGAGCAACGGTTTCAAGGTCATCCAGTTTCACCTTCCTTGAAAGAATAGTCTTCATAAACTTTGCATAACTAGGCATTTGCTCCAGAGCCTCAGCGAAAGGTATATTGATGTGAAGTTTCTTGAACACCTCCAGAAACTTCCCGAACTGTCTATCCAGCTTTTGTTGCTGCAATCTCTTAGGAAAAGGTGGTGGAGGATAGAGCTGTTTCTCCCCTGTATTAGCCTCAGGCAGAGTGTGTTCAACAGTAGTCTTCCTTGGCTCCGCCGCTTTCTCCTTTTGCTTAGATTCTTCATCTCTAATTTCAGCTTCTCCTTCTTTTGCCTTTTCAGCATCAGCAACTTTTCCAGACCTTAAGGTAATAGCCTTGACTTGCTCTTTAGCTTCCTTCCTGCCTGGTACTTCCGTGTCGCTGGGAAGGGTGCCAGGTTGACGATTGAGCACTGCATTGGCTAATTGACCGATTTGATTTTCCAAGGTCTTGATAGAAACTGCCTGACTCTTACATAACAGCTTAAGTTCCTCAAAATCAGCACTAGTAGGTGCAACTGTACTTCCCTGTTGAGGATATGATTTCCTTGTAGCATACTGATGTGGTTGCTGGAATCCAGGTGGGTTAAACTGTTTACTCACTCCTTGCTGATATGGTGGCTGAATAGCATTCTGATTATTTCCCCAGCTGAAATTTGGATGATTTCTGTTGTTAGGATGATAGGTTACTGGCACAGGCTGCTGTTGTCGTTGATAGTTATTCACATACTGAACAGATTCGTTGACAAGAGAACACTGATCCGTAGCATGAGAACCTGCACAAAGCTCACAAACCATAGCTATTTGATTAACTCCATATGTAGCCAGAGAATCAACCTTCATTGATAGCGCTTGGAGCTGGGCTGCAATAGCGGTGGCTGCATCAACTTCCAGAATACCTGCTACCTTGCCTGACGTCATCCTCTGAGTTGGGTTTTGATGCTCATTTGCAGCCATCGTCTCTATAAGATTATACGCCTCAGTATAGCTTTTAGCCCATAAGGCGCCTCCAGCTGCTGCATCGAGCATGGGCCGAGATTGGGCCCCCAAACCATTATAGAAACCAGTGATCACCATCCAATCCTGCATTCCATGATGTGGACATTTTCTCAATATTTCCTTGTAGCGTTCCCAAGCCTCGCACATAGATTCTGTAGGTTGCTGCGCAAACTGAGTAAGAGCACTCCTCATAGCAGCAGTCTTTGCCATCGGATAAAACTTCACCAGAAACTTTTGCGTAAGATCTTGCCACGTAGTGATGGACCCAGCTGGTTCAGAATGTAACCAGTCTTTAGCCTTGTCCCTTAGTGAGAATGGGAAAAGCCTCAACTTGATAGCCTCATCAGTCACTCCATTGTACTTAAAAGTGCTGCAGATCTCGACAAAATTCCTTATGTGCATGTTGGGGTCTTCAGTTGCCGCTCTTCCAAAAGAAACAGAATTCTGCACCATCTGAATAGTGCCCGGCTTGATTTCAAAGGTGTTAGCTTGAATAGCCGGATGAAGGATGCTTGACTGAATGTCATCAATTTTAGGCCGAGAAAAATCCATAAGAGCTGGATCAGCTTGAACAATACGATCTCCCATGTTTACTGGTTCTTTCTGCTCAGTTCCTGAATCCGAATCCTCAAAATCTAACTTCTCCGGAATATCAAGAACTTCGTCTGTCTCCTCAGCTGTATCTAAAGTCCTCTTGCGAGCACGAGAACGAGTTTGCATAAACGCTTGCTAAAGTACCTGAAACACAACCGAAAACAATAATTAACTACTACGTCCTAATCACTGAGTCCTAATGACCAATGATGGTAAGTACATAAACTAAACAAATACGCCGAGTCCCCAGAAGCGGCGCCAAAAACTTGTTAGGGCGAAAACACGCGCTAATATTCACGCAAGTATACGCGTTCGCAAGTAATATAGAATACTTTCTAGTTCGTTCCCACAGAGACTCAGACTAAATTATTGTCTAATTAAACTCACTCACCAATGTATGATTACTTCTCAATGTTAAGACACTAACACTTAAAATTGTTGATTAAATATTAACTACAATTAACTACTTAGTTAATCACTTAACTAACACTTCAATTTATCAACAATAAAACACTCATGAGATCACAACTTCATTATTACTTCCTTCAATAGCCATTGTTATTACCTTTAGCATGTGACAGTGATGATATTAATCGAATAACACGAAACTGATAAAAGCCAACTTTCATTGTACTAATACCATTCTACCAAGCATCCACAATTAAGATAGAAGTTGAATAGTCATCAATTATGTTGAGTTCCTATATGTCTACAGAAATTGACAACACAACGATTTAAGCACAAGTTATTCCTTTTGATTATATAGGGCAAATAAAACTGTTAGAGTTACCCACTAATCATGCACAACGTACATGAACCTATGCTAGCATGGCAAGTTCTAAATCTCAAGATCCACCGTCGCTTCACAAGAGATTAACACCCTATCTTATATGTTCACGACGCACATAAGACGACTACGCACAACCAATACTAGATATCATACAATCATCACACACTAAAGTATTAAACAATTAACTAAAGAATTCCATAATAGATCCGTCGCAACCCCATGATCATGATTAGCCCATAATAGCACTTATCGTCATCATGGGTTCATATGAAATCATGATAAACAAACACAAGAAAATAATAACTAAACTAATTATATTAAAATAGAGTACGTCACAAGAGTAAATAAGTTCAAAGCAAGAAAACTAGCATCCAACGTTACAACGAAACAAGAATCACAAGAAGATATGCTTCCTCTTCGTTGCGGTGTGCTAAATCGGTCTTCTTCCTTATCTCCTTCGCTCCTTGCGTAAAAACACGATCTTCTTCAATCCCCCCTTGTGAAAACGTCTCAAATCTACTTATATAATAGTCCCATAAAACTCAGATTACATAGAAGTGGAAACCAAACAGAAGTAGAAGTCCTGAAATAATATATTTTTTCCCCGTCCCTGCGCGGCCGCTCAGCATAGCTGAGCGGGCGCTCAGCTTGCTGCGCGGCCGCTCAGCAATGCTGAGCGGGCGCTCAGACCTCTACTGGAAAAAATCTAATTTTGCTCCGTTTCTTCGCCGTAATCTGCCCGATTCTTTCCTTTCACAATGGTGAACACATGCCAAGGCTTATTTTTGATGATTCCTCCCCCGAAATGCAACTAATACCCTGAAATGCATAAACACTAGAAAAACGCATCAAATACACAAAATACTTGATTTCAAGACACCAATTTAAGCCATTTTAAGACGTTCTAAGTGGTATAAAATGCCACTTATCAGATATAGAACTCGATATGAATTAAAATTTAAATTGGTAGAAGAAGTTGAAGTTGATATTGAAGTCAACTTCCTCTATTACTTTACCAATTTCAATTCTATTTTATATTGATATAGAGTTCGATATAAAATAGAATTGAAATTGGTAAAGTAATAGAGGAAGTTGACTTTAATATCAATTATAATTAGAATTGATCGACCCAGTAATTAGAATTAGAACAATTAAGTAAGGGTAATTAAGTAAATTCAGTAAGTACCGACCGACCGACTACCAAACTTTTAATGTTTTGTCTACTATAATATAGTATAGTATAGATTTTAAAAACCCCCAATACTCGAATTCATTGATTTTGTTTTTTTACAAATTGCCTTATAATCGAGTATGGTGAGTCATAATCGAATCAAACATGTGACTAAAACAAACGAGAATAAGCTCTGAATCACCCGAGTTATCCAATCGTGTTCAAGTTCATTGATTTTGTTTTTATTACTGAGTACTTGTGTCATTTACAAGTCAATTAGAAAATTTAAATACTAACAAAAAAAATTAAATAACAATCCATTGAATTTACTTGACGATTCTCAAAATTTATATATTATACTTATTATTCATGTTAGCTATTGAGTATAACACAGAGGGGGTGAATGTGTTTTCTTTATTTTTAGCCTTTTTGAAGTTTGGATATTAGGTGTGTGAACAAAGCAGTTTGATTGTATAGATATTATGTTAGCAGAATTAAAACAACAAACACAATATTTCAAAACTCACTTAATTTGTATTAATTAAGTTTGTCTTACTACAAATTTTGTGTTCTTAAAAATATAAAAATTCGGCTTCTTCCTTGAGAGAATACAAGAAAATGTAAAATTATTTGATACTTCTAAATTAAGGACCAGTGCATGCTTTATACACTAGCAGCACGTGTTTACAAAACTTGCACTGAAATGTACTAAACTCTTTTCTAAAGTAACCTTTTTCTAATTCCATTTCTAGTTTAGCAAATCTGTGCAGAATCTTGTAGGTCTGTGACCATCCTTTGTCTAGTTAATCTTGGTCCTTGATCTTGTATTCTCCCCAGCTACTTTGTAGACTTTTCAATCTAGTTGATAGATCATGTGTTGACTGATAATCTTGAATCTTCATTTGTTTGCATTCTGTATTTGAGAGATATGTCGAGATCTTCAGTTGGTTATATAGAG
The DNA here is from genome assembly GCF_009905375.1 of Apium graveolens. NCBI lineage: Eukaryota > Viridiplantae > Streptophyta > Magnoliopsida > Apiales > Apiaceae > Apium > Apium graveolens. The sequence continues at coordinate 119,810,537 of NC_133647.1, forward strand.
AAGTTACATCTCGATAAGTATAATGACTTATCGAGATCTCAGAGTTCTCTATAGATATATTTGACTTGTCGAGGTCTCTTGATATTTGCATGCTAATAGACTTATCGATATGTCTGAGATCTCTACATGTAGAATTGACTTGTCAATATCTCAGAGATCTCTATATACATTTTGACTTGTCGATAGCTCTGAGATCTCTAATGATAATTTGATTTATCGGTATCTTCAATCTTCACATCTTCATTTTGACTTGTCGATATCTTTGAGTTATCTACATGCACAAATGACTTGTCGATATCTCCAATCTTCATATCTTCATTTGACTTATCGATATCTCTGAGACTTCTCTATCAACCATTTTGGACTTCTCGATAAGTCATTCTGGAGTTCTCGAATGACATTTCTATATTACTTGATCTGTGACTTGTCGATATCTTGACTTAGAACATTTTTCATAAAATAGATTTATTCAACTTCAAGCTTCTGTATCATTTCTCCGAGGCATGATTTATATTGATCTTCTTCCAGAGTTTATTCCTTAGGCTTGAACTATTTACATAAAAATACTCCATTCTAATCTTCTAATCATTTTACAGACTCAAGTAATGAAATACAAAGTTGATTATCAAACAACTAAATCTTAGGGCTGTCAATTTGACCTAGTCTTGTTATTGTATAGGCATGTCTTGTACAACAATCTCCCCCAATTTGTATGAAGATTGCTTATCACAAATTCATGCCTGATAACAAGACTAACCCCAAGCTAAAATCAAATACATAAAATTGACAGATTTGAGAAATTTCAACATTTATACATTGAGCAATTACATTATTTCAATAGTACAAAAACTAGGTGAAATCTTCATAGCCTGGTTTTTTCCTTATGAGGCCCTTGAGATTTATAAGCACATTGAGTTCTTCCATAAATTATGTCCCTCTCAAGGCTTCTAGCAGTTTGAGCCAATCATCCAGTTTGTAACCATTATGGTAATTAACTCTGAATCTTGTGTAACTGCCAATCTTTATGTTTAGAAAGTGTCCATCTTTTAAAATTCTACTCATCCCCTTTGCCTTGAGCTCATTTGATCTTTGTTCAAATATAGCAATTTATTATGCATACTTCTTATCCTTTTCTTCCTTTTCAGCCCTTTCTTTTATATATCTTTCACTCCTTTCTCTCAACCATACACACATCACAAGCTTCCATGCCCTTGTACTTGTGTCCTTGTCATTCATTAAGTTAATCATCCTCTTAATTTATGTGGTTGAAAGTGTATCCATTAATTCCCTGCTAAGTAGAGTGAAGGAGTCATCTTGATAATATATTATGACTTCTCTCAATGATACAACCCAAACTTTGACCATTTCTTCAAATAATTGTTGAAAGTAGTCATCATCTATGTTAGATATTGAATACAACATAGAGGGGGAGTGAATGTGTTTTGGATATTTTAAGCCTTTTTAGATTTATTTGGTTGTGTGAACAAAGCAGATAAGAAATGCAGTTATATTATGTTAGCATAAATAAAATAGCAAACACAATATTTCAAAACTCGCTTAATTTTATATTAAAATCAAGTCAGGTCTTGTAACAAATCATGGGTTCTTTGTAAGTAAAGAACTCAGCTTCTATCTTGAGAGAATACAAGAGTGTTGAATCTGTTTGTTACTCCTAAACTAATGACCAGTGCATGCTTTATACACTAGCAGCACGAGTTTACAAAACTTGCACTAAAATATACTAAACCCTTTTCGAAAGCAACCTATTTCTATTTCCATTCTTGGCTTAGCAAATCTGTGCATAATCTTGCAGGTCTATGACCATCCTTTGTCTAATTAATCTTGGCCCTTGATCTTGTATTCTCTCCAGCTACTTTGTAGACTTTTTAATCTAGTTGATAGATTATTTGTTGACTGATAATCTTGAACCTTCATTTGTTTGCATTCTGTATTTGAGAGGCATGTCGAGATCTCCAATTTGTTTTATAGAGAATTGACATCTCGATAAATATAATGACTTATCGAGATCTCTGAGTTCTCTATAGGTATAATTGACTTGTCGAGGTCTCTTGATATTTTCATTGCTAAATGACTTTTCGATATGTCTGAGATATCTACATGTAGAATTGACTTGTCGATATCTCAGAGATCTCTATATACATTTTGACTTGTCGATATCTCTGAGATCTCTAATGATAATTTGACTTGCCAATATCCAATATTCACATCTTCATTTTGACTTTTCGATATCTCTGAGTTCTCTACATGCAGAAATGACTTGTCGATATCTCCAATCTTCATATCTTCATTTGACTTGTCGATATCTCTGAGACTTCTCTATAAGCCATTTTGGACTTCTCGATAAGTCATTCTGGAGTTCTCGAATGACTTCTCTATATTGTTTGATTTGTGACGATATCTTGACTTAGAACATTTTTCATAAAATAGATCTATTCAACTCCAAACTTCAGTATCATTTCTCTGAGGCATGATCTATGTTAATCTTCTTCCAGAGTTTATTCCTTAGGCTTGAACTATTTACAGAAAAATACTTCAGTCTAATCTTCTAACCATTTTACAGACTCAAGTAATATAATACAAAATACAAAGATAATTATAAATCAACCAATGTGACTTAGTCTTGTTATTGTATAGGCATGTCTTGCACAACAATCTCCCTCAATTTGTGAGAAGATTGTTTATCACAAATTCATGCCAGAGAACAAGACTAACCCCAAGTTACAAAGAAAAATAAAATGATTACATAAAAACTTACAGAATGATAAATACAGCTTTTATACACTGAGTGATTACATGAGTTCAAAAAGTACATTCATTGCATGAAGTTCTCATAGCCTAATTCTTTTCTAATGAGGTCCTTTAGATTTGCAAGTACTTGAAGTTCCTCTATGATTTCAATCCCTCTTAGAGCTTCCACAAGCTTGGGCCAATCATTTAATGAATAACCATTCAAGTAATTAAGTATGAATCTTGAGAACCTGCCAGCTGGTATGTTAAGAAAAAGTCCATCATTAGAGATTCTACTCAACCCCTTTTCCTTAAGCTCAATTGATCTTTGTTCAAACATAAAAATTTCTTCTACATACTTTCTATCCCTTTCTTCCATTTCAACCTTTGTTTTTTCTCTTCTTTCATCTCTTACTTTCAACCATACACACATTACATCCCTCCATGCCCTTGTACTTGTGTCCTTATCCTTCATTAAGCTAATCACCCTCTTAACTTCTATGGTTGAAAGTATATCCATTAATTCCCTGCCAAGTAGAGTGAATGAGCCATCTTGATAGTAGATTCTGACTTCACTCAATGATACAACCCAAACTTTGATTATTTTTTCAGCTAATTGTTGAAAGTAATCATCATCATTGATGCACCAATTTAGAGGTAGAAAATCAGTCTAATTAAAGCAATTCCAGATAACCCCCTTTTCAACTTGCAGCTTCTTTGGTTTTCTCCCAACAAACTTGAAATGAGTTTTGATTGGTGACTTAAATGAAGGTAGGTTTGATATTTTCTTTAGGGTGGTTTGACTAGAGGTGATTGGTATTTTGAGTAGGGTATTTGCAATTAGTTTGTACAAAAGTTTAGGCTTAGAGGTTAAGGGTAGTTGAGCTTTTGAGCTTGTAGGCTTAGTGGTTTGAGTTAGTGAAATTTTGACTTATTGGACATCTTTCTTATTTCCTTCACCATCTTCACTCTTCTTTTTCCTCCTTTCATCTCCCTTTTTTATCATCCCTCTTCTTCTCATCCTGCTTCTTATCTTCTACTTTGATGCCAGTTATTTTAGAAGAGTGACTTGGTTTTGAGCCATAAGATTTTTGCTCATCATGCTTCTGCTCATCATCATCCTTGTCATCTTTTGTGTTGAATTTAGAGTTTTGCAACATGGTCTCAACATTTTGAAGGTATCTCCCCAATATTCTGATCATCTCCTCATCTTCAAATTTCTTATTCTTCTTGGACTTTAGATCAGTTTCAAGGGTCATTATCAATATCAAATTCCCTCTTACACAATTCTTTGGAATTATGAAGAACTTGCGTTTCTTGGTATGTGGACAAATATAGGCCACCCCTTTGCTTTGATAGAGATAGGCTTCTGGAAAAGCAGCTATTTATGCCTTCTTCAATTAATTTAGAAACTGGATGTTCTCTGGAATGACTGGATTAACTCTGTCAGTGATTACATCCAGCTCAGATGCTCTCATGGTTTGAACATTTGAGAGAGTCACCTGAAGACATCTGTCCAAGCCACAATCATTCACATTTGCAACTATTCTCTTTTCTAGAAAGTTTTCAACTTTTACAATCACAACTCTGAGAAAGTTGATATTGTTGGCCAAGGCTCTTTTGTAGGTAATGTAGTTGTTGTGAAGAGACATCCTTAAGACTGTTAACATCTCATTGAACTCCTTATCTTTACAGGGTCCTTCTGCAGCTTTTTGTAGTATGTCTTTTCCAACATCTTGAGATATTTGAATTTGTGAAGAACTTTGACCAGTTTGACTTGATGTCAATTTTCCAGCCTCTTTAGATTGAGATTGTATAGATTTACCAGCTTTCTTGGAATATTGAATCCTAGATTCTATCTCCCCCTTAGTCTTGTTGGCAGGCAGGAGTAGTGGATTTGGAATTTCTAGCCTCACAGCTTCAGAAAGTTTAGTCAAATGAACATTCAAGGCACCCATGATAGCTCCCAAAGAAACTGAATTCTACATTTGGAGATGTTTGTGGGAGTCTACTAGGATGCTGATGTCATTCTGTTGACTTTGCACTAGAGAAGTGAGAGCATTGACCTGAGCTGTGAGTGAGTCATTGGAGGCTTGGAAAGTTCAAACTTGTTGTTGTAGAGATTGAATCTGGAGATTTGTTGATGTAGACAATGGTTGTTGAGATCCTGAAGAGAGAGAAGTACCAAATGTAGCCTGAACTAATTCCTTGATATCTTCCATTAAAAGAGCAGATGGTTCATATCCAGCTTGATGAAGTTGATCCAGTTTGACCCTTGTGTCATTGTTACTGGTAATGTGATTCTGGACAACTTCATGCAAAGCTACAAAAGATTGTTTGAGATTTTTGATGTTTTCCTCCATGCTAGTCATATCAAACCTTGCCATTTGATCAACAAATCTCTGGAATTTGTTTTTGATCTCTACTTGAGTTGGCACAAGGTCATCAAGTTTTTCTTTCACCAACCTTCTTATCTTATTTTGATGGTTGTCCAGGGTCTGTTGTAGTGCTTTACTCATGAGATGAAAAGCTCTGAGTTGAGCTTTATAGACTTCTTTCACAACATCATAGACTTCTTGTGGACTGATAGCCTTGGCATTACTTCCCAATATTGTGATATATTCTTCTCTAAATCTCGCCAAGACCTAATCCATGCTCAAGCTAGAGTCCTTGTCTAACCAAGCATCCACATTGCCATCTTGTTCAGTTTCATTGACAATTTTCTGTTGTTGGTCTTCAACATATGTTTTGTAAGACAACAAGATTGCTTGATAGTCCTGATTGGACAGGCTGTTGTAAGAAGCTGTTGTGTGATGTTGGCAAGTCCAGAGAGTTGATCTACCAGAAGGTCATTCATGGTGATTGGTTGAGCCTGAGCATCCTGGAGCCACTGGGAGATTAGGTATGAGGGTTGTTGAGAAGGGTTTGATGTAAATGGTAGGTCTGTTTGAGTTGAGGTAGATGGTTGGGGTTCAGGAACATTACCTGTGACAGATGCCACAGATTGACTCATAGTTGGAACTGTGGTTGTACAGTTTTGTTCACCAACAATGGGAACCTCCAATTGAATTGGAGGGGATTTGACCAGGTTACTGTCATGTACCATGACCTCAAACCCTTGCTCTTCTTGCAGAGAGCTAGCACTTGAATGTGCTTGACTTGCCTCCCATATAACAGGCTCATTGGCAATTGGACTCTTAGCTTCAATTGTTAAGGCAATCTCAGCTAGGGTTTGAGGGGATTTGTTCCTTCATGAGGAACCTCCAATTTAATTGGAGAGGATTTAGATAGCTCCCCCTCAGGAGTACTACCCTCAAACCTATCAATATGTGAAGATTATTTAGCACATGAAGATGCTTGAGAAACTAGCATAGGGTCTTCAGTAAAAACTGATGAAACCCCTGTATTTGTGTTGGTGTCATCAAGGTCTACCCCAGAGTGTAGCCTCTCACCAATTAAATATGGTTCCTGGGTGGTGAGCATAGTTTCTTGAACCATGTCACTTGATTTTAGCAACACTTGAGAATCAGATTCAAGTGTCTCATTGTATGAAGAAAAATTTTTAGAAATGAGATTTGAGATTTTATAACTGAGTGTTGGCAGCTCCCCCCTGAATAGATGAGGGAGCTTCAAGAGATGTGCTCTCAGTGTGTGTGTCATCCTTATTCCTTCTTTCATACACTTGAATATGTTCAAATGATGGTGCAAACTCTTTACAGGATGCACTAGGGAGAGTGCTCTTTTCAATAGAGACACCCTATTGAGAGGATGCCCCTAGAGTCTGTTTGATTCCCTCTTTTTTAACTACATCCTTTTGGGAGGATGCAGATATAGCCAATTGAGTGGTAAACTCATTTTTTTTTTGCCTTCTTTGGTTTCTTGACCAGGGTGGACTCTATTTGAGTTCGATCCTCACCACTCCCATTAATAATTGTCAAGGGTGTCTGCTTTCTCTTCTTTTTACTCACCTCGCCCTTTTAAGAGGATGAAATGGTTGGTTTCCTAGCTGCTAGTGGTAAAGAAGGAAGGGTCTCAGATTGGGATGGCTCATGTTGGTGTTCCTGTGTTTGTTCTTCCACATGTACATGAGCCATAATTGTACTAATTGTTACTGTAGACCTCATGTCAGGCATAAGGTAAGGGTAAGTCATGAATCTCTCCAACATAAATGGAGTGATTCTAAGACTTACAGGTACCTTATTTTTTAGGGCTGAGCATTCGGTTGGTTCGGTCCAAAACTGGACCGGACCGAATAGACCAAAAACCGAATTATCACTTTTTCTTGGACCGAACCGGACTGGAGTTCTATTATGGACCGAAATAACTCGGTTCAGTCCGGTTTTGAACCGAACGGACCGACTTTTTTTCAAAAAAAATTGTTTTAAAAATTAAACCAAAAATTATAAAATCTAAAACAAAATTAAAGTAATGTGATATGTAGAATTCTAAGAGTGTATAAATACATTTACAAATTAAAATATTAATTATAATTTTTAAGATTTATGTAAAATGTACATAATATAAAATTATAATATTTATGCTTTGGTCTATTAGGTCTATTCGGTTCGGACCAAAATATTTTTCAAAGGAACCGGACCTAACCAATTTTATTTCGGTTCGGTCCAGACCGAATAGACCAAATTTCTGAAAAAATTACGACCAAACCGAATTAGCACGGTTCGTTTCAGTTTTTCAGTTTAGTTTTGCTCAGCCCTATTATTTTTAGTAATAAGTGAGCCAAATAGAACTTTGGACACTTGTTACAATTGCCTATTTTTTTCCTATCTATACCATTAAGTAAATGAATGTCATGTACTTTATGATTTAAAGCAGACGTTATAAATCTAGAAAGAAATATTTCCTTACCTCTTGATGTCAAAGGCATTGTGAGCCTGGTGCTAAGTTCCTCCATTATCAAATGACTCACATTTATGTGTCTGTTGTGAGCCATGGAGAACACCAGCTTCTGAACAACAATTGAAATGTTGTCATACCCTGTCTTCATGCAGGTGAAGGCCCTCACAATTGAGTCATAAAGGAAAGACCATTCCCTCCTCAAGTACTTCTTGTTCAGGCTTGCCAAGTTGATCATCTCATTGTAGTTGATAAATTCCATGAATTCAACTGGCTCATCTTGAGTTGGAACCTCCACCAGATTGTCAATAGCAATGCCCAAAGCCAGGTTGCCATCATTCTCAGAAAACTCCACCTGTTGTCCTTGAATGGAGTAATTAACCACCATAGACATAGTTTGGTTCTCATGCACTATTGTCCTCATCACAGCTGTGTTCCAGAAATCATATAGAACATCCAAATACATGATTGGATTAGCAGTTAGGCACCTGAAAAGTATGTTTCAGAGAGAAACTTCACAAAGCTCTTGAAGTTATCAGGAGCTTGGTTAGCATCTGTGAATGCAAGATAGTTGGTGCTCTCCTTTGGGATAAGAGGTCTAACTGTGATTGATGCCATTTTAGGTGTTTTAATTTGAGTGGGTAAGAAAAATTAGAGAGAAAAAGTTTGAATGAGAGAAAACGGTTTGGATTTGCAGAAATTAGGTCACTTAGAGATCTCGAAGGTGTAAAGAGGTGTATGTCGAGATGTGTGGGTATTTATAATAAAAGATAAGTGACTTGTCGAGAAGTAGAAATAAACGTTTGGGATTTGCTTATCGAGAAGTCATGTGTGAGAATAGATACATATCAATACGTCACTTTCCTGACTCTTATCGAGAACTAAATAGTGACTTATCTAGATGTCAAATAAATACTCAGTTTGTCCTGAAGTGGACTGAATTTTCCAATTTTTATTTGAATAAGTCATAGATAAAATTAGAATGATTTTATATCAAAAGTATTGTATTGAAATAATTTATTGATTTAGATTATTCATGTTCTGAGTTATCGAGAAGTCTAAGAATTATACTTGTAGAGAACTATATCGAGAAGCCTTAAAGTGACTTATCGAGATCTCTACAATGACTTATCGAGAAGTCATAATGAAGCTTGTTGAGAAGTCATTCGATAAGTCTAGAAAAAGACTTATCGAGAACTCCATCGAGAAGTCTCAGAATGACTTGTCGAGAAGTCAATTAGACTTATCGAGAACTCAGTTCTCTATATATTTTTGTTTGCTTTTAATTCCGCCTTATGCTAATTTTAAATACTGTAAATGTAAATTAACAGTTAAGCAGTTTTCTAAGAATTTTGAAAAATTCCAAACTAAATTTTGAATTTTGAAAAAATAAATATATAGAAAATTTTGAAATATTTATAACTCATATTCCAGTTAATTTCCAATTAAATCAAATTAATTTTAATTAATTAGAAATTAATATGCGACAACATATTAGCTGAGTTCTTGCCTTTAGGATGAAGAATTTAACATTCCAATTTCATCAACAAGTCTAGTGAAAGTTGATTCATCCAAAGGTTTAGTAAAAATGTCAGCTAAATATTTTTCTGTTCTCTCTAGTGCCCTAGAGAGAACACTATGATGTTTTAGTTTAAGACATTTGGACTATTAATATTTATGTTCTATCGATTATTCTTTTTATAATTTATTAATTCTAAATTTACTGCGATATAAATGTTAGATTAATAAATGTCCTTGGAATATGATATGAATTCTATACGTCTAAGTACGTGACTTAGAAATGAGATTGTGAGAATAATATCAATATTCTTAAAGGTCCCTAGTCAAGTGTTATTATTAAGGGACAATAATAATGCATTAAGATTGTTGTGTTTGTTGAATGATGATCACATCTCATTGATCATAGTTATAGTGATACTAAAGTAAAAAACACAGGCAGATGTAAATGTACATGCTGCTGGACAGACCCAATGTGAGATTCTACATGTATGTTGTGTCATAAGTAATTCTCACTGTGATAATGATGTAATGGTCCTTATACTTGAAATCATTATATTTTTATACGAGAATTAATGTACTTTGATTACATTAAAAGTTACCTTTGACCGGGTAATGATAAAAGTGTATTTCAGGTATGAGAAATATGAATGATCTAGAAAGGATTTAACCCTCCTAATTTTAGGAGTGATATCATTTGCCTCTTGTGTGAGCTAGACTATGAAATGCGTGGCCACGCTCAAATGTTGATTTGATATGATAGTCTACTCATTGATTAAGGAAACAATGATTAAACATTGATGAGGATGACACAATACATGCCTCAAGTTTAATCTATAATATGTGGTTAAAGGGATTATATTACATTGTACATTATTCACGAAAGATTAAATCGATTACTGATTGGATTATTATTACTTTGGTAGCAATGATGTATTAATAGATGTCACTCATTGTTTACGATTTTAAATTAGATTTAAAATTCGTTGCCAACGTAATAATAACCTATAGGGTCACACACAAAAAATGCTTGAAGGATTATTTAATTTAAATTGGATTTAAATTATATTAAAGTAATTCAAATTATTTATAATATTAATTAAGTCTAACTTAATTAATTAGATAAATAATGATATTTGAATTTACTAATATTAATTATGAAATTCAGTTTTTAAATAATTAAGTGTGACTTAATTATTATACAAATAGGAATTCCGAATTAATAATAACTCCTAATTAGTTAAGAGTTATAATTCTTTTTCTACTCTCTATATAATATCTCTTGCGTGGCTGATTTTGTGTGCAAGACTTTTACTAAAACCCTAGCCACCAAGAGAGAAGATGCAGAGAGCAAGAAGAAATGGGTTTGTACTAGTACACATCCAATCCTTGAGTTCAAGCATTCATGTGGATACCGATAGAGCGTAGATCGCGAGAGCGGGATGCGTGGTGATTGAACAATCTTTGGATCTCCATTATTCAACCAATTTGTAAAGCTTCTAGGTAAACAATATGATCTACGAATTAAATATCTGTTTTTCACATTGATCCTGTGGTGGGTTTCGAAAATTCTGGTTTTTCATGATTTTAATTATTGTTTCCGTTGCGTTTATGTCCTCCAAACCCTTCAATGGCATCAGAGCTACTTACGAAAAGTCTTTAATTTGTTAATGTGTTTACTGGTTTTATGATGATAACATGTATACAATATTTCATGACTGTTATGTATATGATTTTGTATGTTTTGTGTGTTGTTATGTTTATATATGTGTATGTATGTATATATTTTGAATATATGACATTCATGAGAGTTGTATATTAATATGATGATTATATAATCTGTATATATACTGATATATACATGTTTTGTGTTTATTCTTATTATAAGAATCGTATTTGATACGATTCTGAATCGGATTCAGCGGATTTGCTGAAATCTGTGTCTGGTGCCCGATTTTGGTGAATGAATACGCTATTTCATATGCAATTGAGCGTTTGACGTCGTTTAGGCCCTATAATCCGCGATTTAATGTTATCAGATTTAATTTTGAATTTTCTAATTTTTGCCATATTTGGTTTTTATGATTAGATCATGATGAGTATGATATGTTAAGATCAGATTATGTGTTCTAACATGTTCTTATGTGTTAATTGAGCATGGTGGATGGTTATGGCTTATGACCTTTGGTTAATGGTTTTGTTTTTTTTTTAAATATGGCTTGCATGTCGTTCGATCTTGTAATTATTAAATCTTGAATATAACTTGAGTTCTTCTTGTAAGTTCATTAGATTAGTTTTATATTTCATTATCATAATGTACACGAAGACATGAATATTTGAAGATCAGGGAAGGGTAATCCAACATGAAGGCCATCTAAGGAAGCAATAAAAGAAAGAAGACATGTAATAGTTAGCCTGCATTTATTTTCCACCTTAGATTGACCTAGATCTTTGTCATTAGCTTGATAAAGATCACATAGGATGAAGCCATGCTTGCTTAACAAGATAAAATCTGTAACGACTCAAGATTTTAAAATGAACAAACGATTATCAGATTCTCGTGTTTATGAAACATGAAATAAAATACAAACTTTCTTTATTTCTGACATGGGGCGATTTTGTCAAAAGCGAGTTCATTAAACTTGTAAGGTTGTGGGTTTTAAGTGATTCCGTTGTGATTCCTCATTACCTAGAAATTAAACCATTGACGAATATTGATTTGAAGTATTTTATTCAAGGAAATATTAGGAATCTCTTTATGATGGGATCATGATCGTTCTAAAATTAACAAAACCCTAAAGTTAATATTAAGTTGATCAGATGCCTTCCAATGAGTCCAATGCGTTAACCCCTAGATCAACAAGGAGTGGGTTCGCCAAAGCAAAGTACTCCCATCTATCGTGTGAGATGTGTTGACGTATATTGATACTTTTTGACTAATTGGTTTGACTTAACTAAGTTACCACAATAGGATTGTGAACTTAGAGGCATAGAGTTTGATGATATTTATTAGATAAATATGAATAAATGTTGTTCCGCCAAGATATCCAAAAGTTATATAGTTGATATATTTGATAAATGTTGTCTACCTAAATAATCATCTTTTAAGAGAAAAACCAAAGTTGACCTAACGCGTGGAGAAATATGGATCTTGTCTCACTAGAAAGAATATAGAAGATATTCTTTCCGAATTAATAGTTAGGGCTATTGATTTGATAAAAATAGTGGGAGATATATATTGTGAATATATATATAATCACTTGAACATAATTTAATGATCATCTGTAGACTAATTCATTTTATGCACTTAATGTTGTAAATATCAAATGACAAATAAAAACAAATAATTTCTATATGCAATAGTCCTTGAGAAGGACATACATGAAATAATTTCCTCAACTGACATGGGAACTTGAGGATTGTCCTCAGGTTCAAGGATGTCACTCAAACCCCTCCCTTATTTCTTCTAGCTGAGAATGAAACATGTGTCGAACAAAATGCTTACCAGAAGCAAATTTATTATGCAACTGATGTTTCATGTCTCATGCTTATAATTATGAGTGCTGAGCTTTAGAAGCAACAAGAGCATAATGATGCTTATGATATGATTGAGCACCTTCAAAGGCTGTTTGAAGAATAGGCTCGTCAGAAAGATTTGACAATAATAAGACACCATACTTTTGCGTTAATGAGAAAATCATATCTGGTTGGACCATATGTTCTAAAGATGATAGGTATATGTACCTTGATATTTTGGGTTTCAAGATTGGTCTAGAGACTCGGCTTGATTTGATCAAACAATCTTTGAACAACTTATATTCTCAGTTTATTAAGAACAAAAGGAATGGGATAGACAGAACACTCATTGAGTTGTTAGGCATGTTTAAAACTACTAAAAATAACACGGTAAAGGCATGAATTACATCCATATTGATGTTGTACACATGGAATGTAAATGGGAAATGAAAGTGGACAAGCAAGGTGAAGATCGTAGAGGAGAATACTTAAGCCTCAAATTCAAGAGTTTCTTGAAAGAGTGTGATATTGTATCACAACTTACTCCTTCTGAAACACCTCAATGGAATAGAGATTCTGAGAGGAGAAATTGTACCTTGTTAGGCATAGTGCGATCGATGATGAGTCAAACGGATCTTCCATTCAGTTTCTGGGGTTATGCTCTAGAAACGGTTGCATATACACTTAACCAAGTTCCGACTAAAGCGGTTCAATATACTCCATATGAGAAGATATATGTTATTTTGTGGGATACCTTTTAGGTAATGAATTACACACATAGAGGGGGGTGAATGTGTTTTTCTGCTTTTCTTGAAATATTTATGGTTGTGAACAAAGTAAATCAAATCTTGTAGTAAATTATGTTAAGACTGAAATTAAACATGCAACAATAAATAACATATATCTTTCAAAACTCACTTAATTTATATTAAAATTAAGAATGTTTTGCTATAAAATTTCTAGGCTCTTTGTTGATAAAGAGCTTAGCTTCTTTCTTGAAGGAGTACAAGAATTTCCTGATCTAAATTGTTACAACTAACAAAGGACCAGTGTTAACTTTATATGATAGTTAACTACTGGTTTACACAGTGTATAATAAGAGATGCTATTCACTTTATTAAACTATCACTTATCATTTCCATTTTAGGAAAAATATATCTTCCATTTCTGGCTTAGCATATCTTTGCATACTGTGTTAACTTTGATCTTCCTTTGTCAGTTAATCTTCACCCTTGATCTTGCACACTCTTCAAGTTGCTTTTTGTAGACTTGTCAATCCAACTGGTTGAATTGTTTGTTGATTGTTAATCTTGGATATTAAACTGGTTTGTAATTTATACTTTGAGATTTTACCTCAAGATTTCCAGTTAGGCATATAGAGAACTTGACATCTCGATAAGTATATTGGATTATCGAGATCTCCAATCACTCTATTATTTTTTTGACTTGTAGAGGTCTCTGAGTTCTCTATAAGAGAATTTAGCTTATCGAGATCTCTCCACTTCATGTCTTCACTTTGACTTATAGACATCTCTGAGTTCTCTAGTGACTTGTTGAATTGTCAATAACTCAGAGTTCTCTAGTGAAATTTGTCTTGTTGATAACTCAGAGTTCTCTAGTGAATTTTGATTTGTCGATATCTTTGAGTTCTCTAGTGAAATTTGACTTGACGATAACTCAGAGTTCTCTAGTGAATTTTGACTTGTCGATAACTCTGAGTTCTCTAGTGAAGAAATGACTTGTCGATATCTCCAATCTTCATGTCTTCAATTTGGCTTGTCGATATCTCTGAGTTCTCTAGTAACTTTCCTGAGTTCTTTATAAGTCATTCTGGAGTTCCCGAATGACTTCTCTATAACACTAAATTTGTAACTTGTAGAGATCTTGACTTAAAACATTTTTCTCCAAACAGATTTATTCAACTCCAAGCTTCTTCATAATTCTTCCGAGGCATGATCTTCTTAATCTTCTTCCAGATAGAATCCTTAGGCTTGATACTGTTTACAGAAAAAGACTCCAATCTGCTCTTTGACATTTTTATAGACTTTAAATGTTACAATACAAAATGCAAACTAAGATAACAATACAACTTACTTAGGGTTGTCAATTTGACTTAGTCTTGTTATTGTACAGGCCTGTCTTGCACAACAATCTCCCCCAATTTGTGAGAAGAATGTTTAACACAAATTCATTCCTATTAAAAAGACTAACCCCAAGCTATAATGGAAAATAAAATTAATACATAAAATTGACACAATTACAACTTCTATACATTAAGAGATTTACAGAGTTCAAATAGTTACAAGCATCAGGTAAAGACTGTTTTTGCTTCAGCTCCCTTTCTAATAAGATCCTTTAAGTAATCAAGAATTTCAAGTTCTTCTATAATAGGTGTCCCACTTAGAGCTTATGCAAGTTTGATTTTGTCTTCCTTAGGATAACCACTTTCTAGTAAATCAATCCTAAATCTTGAGAGTTTGCCAGCTTTAATATTTAAAAACTTTTCATCCTTAGAGATTCTGCTCATTCCCTTTGCCTTGAGTTCTTCTGATCTTTTAAGGAACATCTCAATCTCTTCATCATATTTCCTTACCCTAACCTCATATTCAGCTTTATTTCTTTTTCTTCCTTCCTTCCTTATAATCAACCATTCAGCGAAAACTGATCTCCATGCTCTTGTAGCAGTATCCTTATCTTTTAGCAAGCTTCTCACTCTCTTGATTTCTGTGGGAGAGAGAGAATTCATTAAAGCACAACCAAGGAATGTGAAGGACCCATCTTCATAGTAGATTCTAACTTCCCTTAGAGATACAACCCAGAATCTAACTATTTTCTCAGCTAGTTATTGAAAATAATCTTCATCTGAGATGCACCAATTTAAAGGTAGAAAGTCACTTTGATTGAAACAGTTCCATATGGCCCTTTCAGTAACTTGTACTTTTTTAGCATCCTTAGCCTTCTTAGGTTTTGTCCCAACAGTCTTGTAGTGAATTTTGAGTGAAGGCTTATCTAAAGGTAAGTTTGTGATTTTCTTGAGAGAAGTTTGGTTTGAGGTGATTGGTGTTTTTAGAAAGGTGTTTGTAGTTTGTTTATACAAAAACTTTGGCTTAGAGGTTAGAGGTGGTTTGATGTTTGAGATTTTTGACTTTGAATATTGAGCTTGAGTTTTTTGGATTTTTAGGGTTGGTTGATGTGGTTCTGATCCTGAGCCATCATGTTTTTTCTTGCTCCTTCTTTCTTCTCCCCTTTTCTTGTCACCTTCATTCTTCTCATCATCCTTCTTCTTTTCACCCTTGCTTCCAGCTGCCTTAGAGGATTGACTTGGATTTGAGCCAGAAGGTTTTTGATCATCTTTCTTCTGCTCATTATCATCCAAATTATCCTTGTTGATTTGAGTTTTGGGCAAGTTGGCTTCAACATTCCTTAGATATCTCCCCAACAGTTTAATCATCTCTTCATCTTCAATAGTCTTACTCTTCTTTACTTTTAACTCAGTTTTCAGAGTCATGATAAGCTTCTTGTTGGCCATGACACATTGTTTAGGGATTTGGAAGTATTTGAAGTGTTTGGTGGTAGGACAAATGTATGTCACTCCCTTGATTGACTGTAGGTATGCTTCAGGAAAAGCAGCCACTTGAGCATTTTTCAGTTCAGTTAGCAATAGAGTGTCTTCATGGATCACCACTCTGACTTTGCTTATCAGAATATCCAACTCAG
Source organism: Apium graveolens (assembly GCF_009905375.1). Classification (NCBI taxonomy): domain Eukaryota; kingdom Viridiplantae; phylum Streptophyta; class Magnoliopsida; order Apiales; family Apiaceae; genus Apium; species Apium graveolens. The sequence goes on from NC_133647.1 coordinate 119,826,890, forward strand.
ATGCCCTCCTAGAGATAAGATAATTGAGGGACACCTGCATACACCTGTCTACCCCATAGTCATTTATATTGACCACTATCCTCTTCTCCTGAAAATTGTCCTTAGTCACCAAGATCACACTTAAGGAATTTATTGTCCTGCCCAAGGCCTTTTTGTAGGTGAAGAAGTTATTGTCGAGAGAATCCCTTAGAGCCTTGAGGAATTCATCAAATTCTCTGCTCAGACTTGGTCCTTCAGCAGCTCTAATGAGCCTCTCCATACCAATATCTACTTCTTGAATTAAGCCCTTTTTAGCAACTTGAACATTTTGAGTAGATGATCTTGATCTTGATAGCCTAACCTTTATCTCCCCCTTAGTCTTGTTGGAAGGCATGAGAAGGAGAGTAGGAATTTTAGGCCTTACAGCTTGAGGAAGTGCGGGCAATGGTATATTGAGTTTACTCATGATGGCTCCCAAAGCAACTGAATTTTACATTTATAGGTGCTTGTGGGAGTCCACCAAGGCTTGATTGTCTGCCTGTTGGCTCTTCACCAGAGTAGTGTGAGCATGCACCTGAGCTGTGAGCTGGTCATTTAAAGTTTTTAAAGTATTGACTTGACCTTGAAGAGCTTGGATTTGAAGATTTGTTGAAGTAGATGCAGATGGATGAGAGCTTGAGGAAGTAGAGGGTCCAAATGTGTCTGTAATAACTTGCTTGATACCTTCCATAAGTAGTGCTGAAGGCTCATATCCGGTCTGATAAAGCTGATCCAACTTGACCTTTAAGTCATTTGTATTGGTGATTTGCTGTTGGACTACTTCATGAAGAGCAATGAAGGATTGTTTGAGATTTTTGACCTTTTTTTCAATTGTAGTCAGATCCATCCTTGATATTTGATCAAAAAAATGATTGAACTTGGAGATGATCTGTACTTGAGATGGTATAATCTCATCCATTTTCTCCTTCACCAGCTTCCTTATCTTGTCTCATGACCAGTCAGCTTGAGTTCTAGAGCTTTACCAAATAGGTGAAAAGCCTTGAGTTGAGCTTTGTATACCTTAGTGACTGCATCATAGACATCTTGTGGAGTCAAGACCTTGGCATTGCTTCCAAGAATAGTGACATATTCATCCCTAAACCTAGCCAAGATGTTAGGGCTAAACACGCGTTAATAATCCAGTTCGCAAGTAATATAGAATTATTTCTAGTTTATTCCCACAGAGACTGGCTTTGGTAACTATGTAATTTATGCACTTATACATCGATGGTATGGTTATTATCCAATGCTAGGACGATAACAATTTGGGGTTTTGATTATAACTACGATTAACTAACAATTATAACTAAGAGAGTAAAGAGAGTTGTATATTATATGAGACAAACATGGGATTCTAACTTCATTAAATACTTCATCTAATAGCCTTATTGTTCATAACCTTAGCATGCAATGGTAATGACACTAATCAGATAACACGAAACTGCTAAACGCCAACTTTCATTGCACGAATAACATACTACTAGACATCCACAAAAGTGATAGAAGCTGAATAGACACCAATTATATTGAGACCCTATATGTCTATAGAATTTGACAATATAAAGGTTTAAAGCACAAGTTATCTATCATGATTATACAGGGCAAGTAAGATGGTTAAAATTACCTACGAATCATGCATAACAATAACACATGAACCTATGCTAGCATGGAAAGTTTTAAATCCTTTAAAAAATGATGAATATGAAGTCCGGGGGGCTGCGGGTACTATGGATCAAACAATAATAGCTACAATAACTGCTAAAACAGCAGAGCTCTTAGCAACATTTCTCGTTTCATTAAAGATTAACACATTATCTTATAAGTTCGCGACGCTCATAAGACGAATAAGCACAACCAATACTAGGTTATCATACACCACACACTAAGGTATCAAACAATTTAACTACAGAAATCCATAAATAAATCCGCTAGAACCCCACGATAACAATTAGCCCATAATCGGACTCATCATTAACGTGGGTTCCGATGAAAGCATGGTATAATAAATGTAGTCTTTATACTGAATAAATAATAAAACCAAGTATGAAACAAGAGTAAGGTTCACAAATAAGAAAACTAGCATCCAAGTTACAACTTTAAACAAAGATTCACTAGTAAAAACAAGATCTTCTTCGTCTTCGTTGAATCGTGCTAACACGGTCTTCGTACGACTCTTCTTGTGCTCTGGTACGTCCCTCTTTGGAAAACATCCTTTATTTAAGTATATATAGTAGCCCATGCAAGCAAAAGTCCTCCAAATTAGAATTTAAATAGAATCAGGATTCAAATCTCTTGACTCGGCGCGGCCGCGCGGTTCATCAGCGCGGGCGCGCTGTCCTCCGGTTGTTTGGGCGCGGGCGCGCGCTAGACTAGCGTGAGCGCGCCATGCTTCTGGAAAAACTTCTTCTTTTCTTTAATTCTTGCTGCAATTGAGTTGGCTTCCCGAGCTTAATTCTTTGGACACCATCCTAACACCATATTAGCATCAAAATAATGCTAATTCACCTGATTCTTAGAATAATGCCTGAAATGCAAAAACACTAGAAAACACATTAAAAATACCCACAACTTGAGTACAATTGCATCAATTCAAAGCTTAATAGAGCATTATAAAGTGTCATAAATGCCACTCAACATACCCCCAAACTTGAATCGATGTTTGTCCTCAAGCATAAATAGACTCAAAAAACAAGAAACAAAAAAATGCATGAATGCAACTAAATGAATGCAACGATCCTCATAGAATAACTAAACCAATCAACAAGCAACATCTCAACAAATGCAATTACTCGTATAAAGATCAATCAAACCATACATATCAATTACTCATATGAATGTGTGTGTGCAAATGCTTACAGATATACTACCGCAACTAGATCAATAATCACGACTCACCACTCATCAAGGCAATCACAAGGTTATAAATAAAATAAAAAGCTAGACTCAAAATAACTTATAATACTTCAATTCTTACATTGGAGTTTTATATGGATTCATACTTTTATTCAAACAAAACAACACAAATATGCTTATTTGATCATGCAATGAGTGAGGTCCGCAAAAGACTTATACAATAGTACCCATGTAGCCGGCTACTAGCCATTTGACACCTAGACACAACATCCAACTTTTACTCCAATTTCTAAAAATCCATGTTATTTAGAGAATATCCTAAATTTTAAATATAAACAAGCGATTAAACCTCAACAAACAAAAAAACCATGATCATGATCTAGCACTTAAGCAATCTATAAGACTTAGTGAAATACAAGTGTCTCTAGCATGCAAATCAACTTAATATGACTCAACATCACTAAATACGACATCACTACACTAGCACCAATATCACAAGTTAATCAGAAAAATCATCTACGGGATCATGTTATAATGCAAATGCATGAACTATATGAACAAATTATTATGAATATACAAACTATATATGACTCACACAAACATATATTCCTTCAACTACTACCCCCAAACTTAAAATATTCACTGTCCTCAGTGAAGGTAATAGTAAGGAATCAGGCATACCTAATATGAATCAGGATCCTCACCCTCAACGGGTGAAGTGTCAGGCGTGTATGAAGGTGGATACATGGAGTCCTCACCAAATACTGGCCACTGGATATCAACACTGGTGGCTCTGAAAGCTGTCCCCAATGTCTGGGTGAGATCATGTGCAAACCTGTGGTGGATGTAATGCATCACATCCATCCTCCTAGCCAGATGCCTATACTACGCCATGCTCATGCCAGCTCCAACATCAGCTCCTTCCTCCTCCTCATATGCCTGCTGTGATGGCCCTGCCTCATCTCCTAGCTGAGATCTCCAAGCAGTCCTGCTCGTCTGGGTGGCCCCTGTAGCTGGCCTCCCACCAGGTAGATGGTCAAAAGTATAACCAAGCCCCTTCAGATTGGGCTTTCCTCCATCTCAATCTTGCATCATCGCTAATGTAGTGCTGTCAATGGGAGCTGTAACACCCCCAAATCCGGGGTCAGGATTGGGTGTCACTAAATAACTTTAAACAATATAAACCTGTATATTAAAACAAATATACAGATAACCCCTCATTATTCCGGATCGCTTATAGGTTATGGTATGAAATAAGAATCTAACCTTCTAAAATTTCAATATCTAAATACAACTTTATTACCTCTTTACTAACTTCCTCGCATTGCTCATTCTGACACCTCCAAATCCCCTTCAGCTGGAATCTCTTCACTTTTGCTAACTATTGAAAGCTATTCACTTTTGCCCTCATTTGATACTGAAAGAAATAGGATTTCATAAAGCAAGAGTGAGCCAAAAATGCCCAGCAAGTATCATAAATGGTTTCCAGGTATTAGATCAAAGAAACTTCTGGAAATGATTTTTGAATGATTTTAAAACATCTTTATTTATTTAAAACAGTTGAGCGAATAAAATATCGGCCCTTGTTGGCCTTTAATCATAAATCATATTTTTTTTGTAAAAGAACAGTGAACGTTTCACTGATTCATCTCTTTGAAACAAATTTTTGTTTGATTTTGTAATCATAAACTATTCAAGAAGGAATGCCGTTAATGGTGATCAACAATAAATTAGACTGGACACTAGAAAGTAGAAACCAACATATGCACTATAACATGCTGATCAGTCAGGTTATAGTGCGGATCTATACCCAACTACATAGACCCAACAAACATATGGGGTACCCAGGCAACTACGGCCTAATAATCAAAGGACTAGCCATCTCTGGCCCTTAGGGTCCAGTTCATTCCTGGCCCTCATTCGTAACCATCCAGTCCGTGGAGTATTTTGATGTCAAATCATTTTAATTTCAAAACATCCTGATTCCGGGTTCGCAAATAACCTGAACTAATGGGTATTTGCTCAAGAGATCAATCGATAATCAAGGAACAAGATCAAAAGGCACTTGCATAAATAAGAGTAATTGCAGTGATATATAAAAACATTTAACTATTCTGAACTTAGAATAGGAACGAAGAAATATTTACAGTATTTTAGAAGAAAGGTTAGGAATACTTGCCTCTATTGAGAATCCCTCTGATCTTTAACTATCTGCCATATTATTCAGTCCTGATGTATCAATATTTTCATTGACATGCCACTTGACCTTTCCAATCATTCACCATTTTAGGTTTATCTTTATTCTGAATCCACTCGTTTCATTACTATACGTAATCAGGCTTTACTTTTACAATCTCTGTCTATTTTTGAATGCCTCGCACTATGTGTATCTATCATAAAAGATACCATTCAATTAACTGACAATATATAATTGTCTAGTCTATACGTTTATCCTTATCGTCTACCCGCCCGATAATAACAGATAATGATCATCTTTAATCTTATAAAATTTAATAGACATATAGACTCATAGTTCACATAACACATAGGCACATAAGTCACGTATCACATTTTTCATATAACACATAGTCACATAATTCATGTAGCACATGAGTTGAATCGTCAAAAGATAGGTCTCGATACGTTTAGAATTGAAATCGGGTTAAAAAGAGTATTTTATTGATCAATCACCGACTGAGAATGATTCATAAAACAAACGCCCTTTTGATACAAAAGAATTTAGGTCTCGAAAATATTTTTAATAGAAGAAAAATATTTTCTGGGTCTAGAGGCGTTCGTTTCGTTTTAAACGGACGAACGGTCTATTTAATACGAATTTTTGAACATTTTTCAGAATTAAAACAAGTCTCCGAATCATTTTATAATTAAATAATAGGGTTCGAATACCCGAATATGACTTTTAAATAATTTTATAATAATTATCGAGCCTTGAAAATAATTTTAAATAATATTTTAAAGCTCAAAACTATTTTTCAGAATTTTAAAAACCAAATAAATAATTAAATCCAATTAAATAATCAATTAAAATTAATTAATAACTAATTAAATCAATTAATAAATTAATATTTAAATTAATTGATTAATTAAATAATTAATTATTACCAAAAATAATTAATTATTACCAAAAATAATTAATTATTACCAAAAATAATTAATTAAATAATTTGGATTTATTTTTAAATAAAAATAATTTTCAGAATGAAAATAATGATTTTTAGAATTAAAATGAATTTTCAGAAATTAAAACAGAATTTTTAAATTATTTTTAAAACAAAAATTCCAGAAACAGAATTTAGGGAAGGGAATTGGGGGTTTAGGGATCAAAACCGGGTCATGGTTGGGTCATGAATCCGGGTCGATAAGAACCGACCGGGTCGCGAAGAACACCGGTGGTTCTTCCCAGCCCCCATGAGGGGTCAAACAACGCGGTTCTTCCCACTTTCTTGCTGCAATTCCATCAGATACATCAGCACAACACCCAGGAATCACCAGACACTGGAAACAACTATCACGTCATCAATTCCAACAACTTCCCGGCGAATCCCGATCAAAAATTGGCAATTTTACGGTTGTTAGATATATTTGAGATGTCATGTCTAATATGATTTGTGTTTAGTTTTCAGAACTTAACAACAGGACAAATCAGGACTTACTGAAATCAGGACTTACTGAAGTCAGAGCTTAATATCAGAACTTAAGGTCATATCAGAACTTAAGTGCGGGAAGACTTTCAGTTAAGGAATGAAGCTGATTTACAGGAGAAGATCGAGACTAAAACAAAAGAAGATATGCATGGAAAGAGTTAGAAGACTGGAAGACTTGTAGAAGATATCTGATTGATATATTTTAGGAGACAGAATTGTATTCCATATCAATTAGAATATATCTTGTAACTGTGTACTATTTAAACACAGACTTAGGGTTTACACTAAATGTGTTATCATTATCGAGAAGATTATACATTGTAACCTATCAGCTCTTAGTGATATTTGTTCATCACTGAGAGAGAACATCAGTTCATATTATAACAGAGTTTATTGAATATACTTGATCTTTGTTACATACTTGTATTAAATCAATTTGATTGTATAAACACTGTATTCAACCCCCTTCTACAGTGTTGTGTGACCTAACAAGTGGTATCAGAGCCTTTCTGTTAACACACATACAGTAAAGATCCAAACAATCATGTCTGAAGAAACACAAACCCCAACTAAGCCCACCAAAACTCAAGAAACTCAAAACACCAAACCCACAGTCGATATGAGACTATAAGGGTTCCCATACTGAGACCTTCTGAGTATCCCATATGGAAAGTGAAGATGGCTATGTTTCTGGAAGCTACAGATCCAAAATACCTTGATAGGATTAATGAAGGACCATATAAGCCTACCAAGATCTCTGTTGCAGTTGCTGATCAACCAGCAAAGTCCATACCAAAGGAGAAATGTGATTACACAGCTGAAGACATCTCATCTATTGCCAAGGATGCAAGGGTAAGGCATTTGCTGTATAGTTCCATTGATAATGTCACGTCAAACAGGGTAATTAATTGCAAGACTGCAAAGGAGATATGGGATGCTTTGGAGACAAGATGCGAGGGAACTAATGCAATCAAAAAGAACATGAGGACTATACCCACTCAAGAGTATGAGCACTTTGACTGAAAAGTTGATGAGTCATTAACTGACTTATATGACAGGTTTGTCAAACTCTTGAATGATCTGTCACTGGTGGACAAGGAATATGATCTTGAAGATTCAAATCTAAAATTCCTTTTAGCTCTTTCTGAAAATTGGGATTTGAAGTCTACTACCATAAGAGACAACTATGACCTTACTAAAACTGCTCTTGATAAAATTTATGGTAAGCTCAAGAATTATGAACTTAAGATGGATCAAAGGAGCAAGAGGCATGGAAGAAAGTCAAGGACAATTGCTCTTAAAGCCGAGGAGGAATCTTCTAAAGTGGCTGCCTCAAAAAGGGACAAAAGAAAGTCTCTCATCATAAAGTCTGATTCAGAGTCATCATATTCTGATGATGATGATTCAGAAACTGAAAGTTTACCTGAAATGGATGCTGATGCAGAGATGATGCAACTGTGTGCTCTTATGGTGAAGGGTATCACAAAGATAGCCTATAGGAAATTCATAAAGGAAAAGAAGTTTTCCAGGAAAGGTGGAAGTTCTGATAAGAAAGGATTCAGAAAGTCTGAAGGCAAAGGAGGAAAGTCTGATAGAGGAGATAACTTAAATGTCAAATGCTACAATTGTGGTGAAAGAGGCCACATATCTCCTTAATGCAAGAAAGGAAAAAGTGACAAAGGCAAGGCACTTGTCACAAAGAAGAAAAGCTGGACAGACACTTCAGATTCTGAACATGAGGTGAACTATGCCTTGATGGCAAATGCTGATAGCAGTACTGAAACTGCTGAATTGAAGGTACCTCAAACAACTTATGCTTTTCATATTGATGATTTTACTGAGTTAAGATTATATCTTAAAACCATGTTCATTAGTTATAGAGATCGGACTTTAACATGTGAAAGATTAACATCTGAAAATCTTGCTTTTAAAAACAGAAATGACTATTTAGAAAAGGAGTTAGTTTTTCTTCATCAAACTAAAAAAGAAAATGATGATGCTTTGTATGTTAGAGATGAAGTGTTAAAATTGAATGAATCTCTAAAACCTGACTTAGAAAAGGAAAGAGAGATTATCAAAACTTGGACTAACTTTGGCAGAACAACTCAGAATTTACTAAGTAGTGGAAACTGGAAAGAGGGCTTAGGTTATGGAGATGATAAAAGTGAGAAAGGAACTGTGCAAATTGAGCCAACTGTTGTTAAACAGACTGATAAGCCAAAGGTAAATCCTGTTAAGTTTGTAGCAAAAACTGTAAAGTCTGATTCTGAAAAGATGAAAGAGTCGAGGACAAAAGTCAAGGAAAAGTCAACTTCTGACAAATTAGAACAGGATAAACCAACTGAATTAAATATAGGCTTAATGACTAAGAAGCAGCTTAAGCATAAGCTAAAAGAGATTAGAAATGTGAACAAGGTAAAGGAAGCTAGGAAAAATAGGAATAGAAAGGAAGGTGTGAATAAAAGCAATAATTATATGCCTGTTCCTAATGCTCCTAGAAAGAAATGTTATAACTGTGGAAACTCTAACCATTTTGCTTCTTTTTGTAGAAAAAATAAAGATATAAACTCTTTACCTCCTAGATCAGGAATTAAGAGTCAGTCTGTTAGGTTTAAACCACAAAATCCTTGTTTTCATTGTGATAGTTTATGGTATTCCATTTATATTTGTAAGGAATATCATAATTTGTACTATGAGTATGTTAGATATATTTGATAATGTCATGGCTAATATGATTTATGTTTAGTTTTCAGATCTTACTTAACAGGACAAATCAGTACTTAACTGGGAATCAGTACTTATACTGGAAGTCAGGACTTAAGGATATCAGTACTTATATTATCAGGAGATAATCATCAGAAGTTGGATATCAGAACTTAAGTGCTGAAGGACAATCAGATAAGGATAGTAGCTGATTAAAGGAAAGAAGATCGAGATAAACATAAGAAGAGATATGCATGAAGAAGGAGTTCCGTGAAGAATGGAATACTTGGAAGAAAAGATATCTGATTGATATATTTTAGGAAGTAGAATTATATTCCATATCAATTAGCGATTATCTTGTAACTGTGTAATATATAAACATAGACATAGGGTTTACACTATAAGTGTTATCATATTCGAGAAGATTATTCATTTAACCCTAGCAGCTCTCGTGATATTTGTTCATCACTGAGAGGTAACAGTTCCATACTGTAACAGAGTTTATTGTTTCAATAAAGTTTGTTTTCTGTTACTTAAGATATTATAGTTCGATTTGATTGTATTTTACACTGTATTCACCCCCTCTACAGTGTGTGTGACCTAACAAGTGGTATCAGAGCCTATCTGTTAACACACATACAGTTAAAGATCCAAACACAATCATGTCTGACACAGAAACTCCAACTAAGCCTACCAAAACTGAAGAACCTCCAAAGACACAAATCCAAAGTCGGTATGAAACCATCGGAGTTCCCATACTGAGACCATCTGAATATGCCATATGGAAGGTGAGGATGACCATGTTTCTGGAAGCTACAGATCCAGAATATCTTGATAGAATCAAGGAAGGGCCTCACAAACCAACCAAGCTCGCTGTTGCAGTTGTAGGTGAGGCAGTAAAGACTGTACCAAAGGAAAAGAGTGATTATACTGCTGAAGATATCGCATCAATTGCTAAGGATGCTAAGGTACGACACTTACTGCATAGTGCCATTGATAATGTAATGTCAAACAGGGTAATTAACTGCAAGACTGCTAAGGAGATATGGGATGCTCTGGAACAGGGAACTGATACAATTAAGAAGAACAGGAAGACAATACTCACTCAAGAGTATGAACACTTTGACTCAAAGGCTAATGAATCATTGACTGATTTATATGATAGATATGTCAAACTCTTGAATGATCTGTCACTGGTTAATAAGGAGTATGATCTTGAAGATTCAAACCTTAAATTCCTGTTAGCTCTTCCTGAATGTTGGGATTTGAAGGCAACAACAATAAGATACAATTACAATCTTGATGAAACAACTCTTGATGAAATTTATGGAATGCTCAAGACTCATGAACTTGAGATGGAACAAAGAAGCAAGAGGAAAGGAGGAAAGTCAAGGACAGTTGCTCTTAAGGCTGAAGAAGAATCCCCCAAGGCAGCTACCTCAAGGAAAGACAAGGGTAAAGCTCTGTTCACAAAGTCTGAAACTGAGACATCAAGTTCTGAAAGTGATGATGACTCAGATTCTGAAAGCTTGCCTGAGACTGATGCTGATGAGGAGATGATGAAGCTGTGTGCTCTTATGGTGAAAGGGATCACAAAGATTGTATACAGGAAGTTCAGGAAGGGAAAGAAGTTTTCCAGGAAAGGCATAAGTTCTGATAAGAAGAATTTCAGAAGATCTGAAGGCAGAGGAGGAAAGTCTGATAGAGGAGATTATACCAATGCCAAATGCTATAACTGTGGTGAGAAAGGCCACATATCTCCTGATTGCAAAAAGGTAAAGGGTGACAAAGGCAAGGCTCTTGTCACAAAGCAGAAAAGCTGGACAGACACCTCAGATTCTGAAAGTGAGGAGAACTATACGTTGATGGCAAATGCTGATAAAGAAAGTGCTGAGAGCAGTTCTGAAGCTGCTGAAACAAAGGTACCTCAGACTACTTATGCTTTTCATACTGATGATATTAATGAGTTGAGAAGATATCTTAAAACCATGTTTGTTAGTTATAGAGATCAAACTTTAACATGTGAAAGATTAACTTCTGAAAATCTTGCTTTTAAGAAAAGAAATGATTTCTTAGAAAAAGAGTTAGTTATGTTCCATCAAACTCAAAAGGATAGAGATGATGCTTTTTATGTTAGGGATGAAGTGCTAAAAATGAATGAATCTCTAAAAACTGAGTTAGAAAAGGAAAGAGAGATTATCAGGACTAGGACTAACTCTGGCAGAACAACTCAAAATTTGCTAAGTAGTGAAAATTGGAAAGAGGGCTTAGGTTATGGAGAGGATAAGAATGATAAAGGAACTGTAGAAATTAAGCCTGTTGTTAAGCAAAAGCCAAAGTTAAAACTTGTTAAGTTTGTAACTGTAAAGTCTGATAATGATAAATCAGAAGTTAGAGAGGGATTAACTTCTGACAAACTAAAACAGGAAAAGACAGATGAAGTAAACATAGGCCTAATGACTAAGAAGCAGCTTAAGCATAAGCTGAAAGATGTTAAGAATGTAAACAAGGTAAAATCACCTAGGAAAAATAGGAATGGAAAGGAAGGTGTGAATAAAAGCAATGATTATAAACCTGTTCCTGATGCTCCTAGGAAAACATGTCATAACTGTGGAAGTTCTAACCATCTGGCTTCTTTTTGCAGGAAGAATAAGAACATTAACTCCTTACCTTCAAAATCAGGAGTTAAGAGTCAGTCTGTTAGATATAAACCACAGAATCCTTGTTTTCATTGTGGTAGTTTATGGCATTCCATTTATACTTGTAAGGAATATCATAGCTTGTACTATGATTATTATCAATTAAAACCTTCTTTGAAGAAAGTTTCCATTGTTCCTTCTAGTGTAAATTCTGATTCAAAGTCTGATAGTGTAAGTTCTGATAAGAAAAATGTTAACATAAACTCTGATGCTAAATCCGCTGCAAATGTTAACAAACTTGATAAGGCCAAAGGATCCAAGCAAGTCTGGGTCCTTAAAACTAATCATTAGTGGTCTTTGTGATTGCAGGGCAACAGGATAAATATTCTAGTTCTGGACAGTGGATGTTTAGGACATATGACTGGAAATAAAGCCCTGCTATCAGACTTTGTGGAGAAAGCGGGCCCAAGTGTTTCTTATGGAGATGGCAACATTGGAAAAATATTGGGATATGATAATATCAATCTTGGGAATGTCATCATTAAAGAAGTAGCTCTGGTCTCAGGACATAAACACAATCTGCTGAGTATAAGTCAAATCTGTGACAGAGGTTATCATGTTGATTTCTTTGAAGAACACTGTGAAGTTGTGAGTAAATCTAAAGGCAAAGTTGTTCTAAAAGGATACAGGCGTGGTAACATTTATGAAGCTAAGCTTTCAACAAGTACTGATGGTTCTGCAATCTGTCTGATGAGTAGAGCATCAATTGAAGAAAGCTGGAATTGGCACAAGAAACTCTCTCATTTAAATTTCAACAATATAAATGAGCTGGTCAAGAAAGATCTTGTGAGAGGACTTCCAAAGTCAGTATTTGTTCCTAATGGCCTTTGTGATTCTTGTCAGAAGGCCAAACAAAGAAAATCTTCATTCAAGAGCAAGACTGAATCATCAATTCTTGAGCCTTATCATCTACTACATGTTGATCTATTTGGTCCAGTAAATGTCATGTCTATTGCAAAGAAGGAATATGCATTGGTCATAGTGGATGAGTTCACTAGATACACATGGGTGTATTTCTTGCACACAAAAAGTGAAACTGCATCTATCTTGATTGATCATGTCAAACATCTGGATAAATTGTTCAAAGATTCTGTGAAAAGAATAAGGAGTGATAATGGCACTGAGTTCAAGAATTTGATAATGGAAGAGTTCTGCAAAAACCATGGAATTAAGCTGGAATTTTCTGCTCCTGGAACTCTACAGCAAAATGGAGTTGTTGAAAGGAAGAATAGAACTCTTATTGAAGCTGCACGTACAATGCTTGAAGAAGCAAAGCTTCCAACCTATTTCTGGGCTGAAGCTGTGCAGACTGCTTGTTTTACTCAAAATGCAACACTCATTAACAAGCAAGGAAAAACACCATATAAGATGGTGAAGAAAAAGAAGCCAAATCTGAAGTACTTTCATGTATTTGGATGAAAGTGTTTTGTTCTCAAGACTCATCCTGAACAGCTATCAAAGTTTGATCTAAAAGCTGATGAAGGAATTTTTGTTGGATATCCACTTTCCACAAAAGCCTTCAGAGTCTATAATTTGAGAACAAAAGTGGTCATGGAATCTATCAATGTCTCTTTTGATGACAAGAAGATTACTGGTCTTGAAGATTTTATTGATCATGATCAGCTGAGATTTGAAAATGAAGACTCAAATTCTGATACTGAAAATACTGACAGTCTAAGTCGTGATACTATAAACTCTGATGGATTAAACTCTGATGTTATTGAAACTATGGTGACTACGGCAAAGGAAGATGCACCTATGCAGGGGGAGCATACTCAAGATCATACCACATCTCAAGAAACATCAGAACATACATCTGGCTCTTCAAGTTCTGATTCGTCAAGTTCTGATAAGCCAAGTTCTGATAGTGCTGATAATCTAAATTCTAAAGAATCCAACTCAGAGAACATAGTTTCAGGGGGAGCATCAGAAAATGAAAATAAAGACAGCATGGATCATGGGGGAGCATCCAGTTCTAGAGAAAACCTTCCATCTGCAAGGAAGTGGACAAAATCACATACACCTGATTTGATAATTGGAAATCCTGATGCAGGTGTCAGAACTAGAACAGGTACTTCAAACGAATGTCTTTACAATTCTTTTCTCTCTCAGACTGAGCCAAAGAAAGTGGAAGAAGCTCTTCAAGATGCTGATTGGGTGCAAGCAATGCAGGAAGAGTTAAATGAATTTGAAAGAAACAAAGTCTGGACCCTAGTGCCAAGACCAAAGAATAGATCTATTGTTGGTACAAAGTGGGTATTCAGAAACAAAACTGACAGTGATGGCATAATTACAAGGAATAAGGCAAGGCTGGTTGCAAAAGGATATTCTCAATAGGAGGGAATTGATTATGATGAAACATTTGCACCAGTTGCTAGGTTAGAAGCCATAAGGATATTTTTGGCTTATGCTGCTCACAAAAAGTTTACTGTCTTTCAAATGGATGTAAAAAGTGCTTTTCTCAATGGAGAATTAGAGGAGGAAGTATATGTTGAACAACCTCCAGGCTTTGTAGATTCCAAACATCCAGATTATGTATACAGGCTTGATAAAACACTTTATGGACTTAAGCAAGCTCCTTGAGCATGGTATGAGACTTTAGCTCAGTTTCTTCTGGAAAGTGGATTCAACAGAGGAACAATAGACAAAACACTGTTCTACCTCAACCATGGAAATGACTTACTTCTGGTCCAGATTTATGTTGATGATATCATTTTTGGGTCTATAAATGACAGACTTTGCAAGAAGTTTGCCAAACTGATGCAGTCAAGGTATCAGATGAGTATGATGGGGGAACTTAGCTATTTTCTGGGCCTTCAAGTCAAGCAGAATGAAGAAGGCACTTTTATTTGTCAAACTAAGTACACCAGAAACTTGCTGAAGAAATTTGGAATGCAAGATTGTTCAAGTGCATCCACTCCCATGGCCACTGCAACAAAACTGGATAAGGATACTGGTAAATCAGTAGATGTTACTGATTACAGAGGTATGATTGGCTCTCTACTTTATCTAACTGCTAGTAGACCTGATATCATGTATGCTACCTGTCTTTGTGCAAGATTTCAAGCAGATCCAAGAGAACCTCACTTAACAGCTGTGAAAAGAATTTTCAAGTATCTTAAAAGAACAGCTGATCTGGGATTGTGGTATCCTAGAGAATCGGATTTTAAACTAATAGGTTACTCAGATGCAGATTTTGCAGGTTGCAAAATTGACAGGAAAAGCACAAGTGGAAGCTGCCAATTTCTTGTAGGTACATTGGTTTCTTGGTTCAGTAAGAAATAAAAGTCAATTTCCACATCAACTGCAGAAGCAGAGTATATTGCTGCAGGAAGCTGTTGTGCACAGATTCTTTGGATGAAGAATCAGTTACTGGATTATGGGTTAATATATTTCAAAATCCCTATTTATTGTGATAATCAAAGTGCTATTGCTATGACAGGTAATCCAGTTCAACACTCTATGACAAAGCACATCAGCATCAGGTATCACTTCATCAGGGAACTTGTGGATGAAGGTACAGTGGAATTGCACTTTGTTCCAACAGATCAACAACTAGCAGATATCTTCACAAAACCATTATGTGAAGCCACTTTTACAAGATTGGTAAATGAACTTGGAATGGTTTCAGGTTCTTTCTCTAAATCTGCTTAGTTTTGTTCTGTTATATCAGACTTTATGATCAGTATTTACAGAATTTAATCTCTTTGTGCATTCTGTGCTTAATTGACAAATGTGTTTAAGTACTGACTGTTGTCTGATATATATTTCTAAACTCTGATAAGTGATATGTCTGTTTAAGTAACTATTCAATCCTATGAGGATAACTGTGCTATATGCTGACCTAGTAGTCTTCAATAAACAAAGGATCCCATATAAGAAGTAATTATTTCTGTGGAAATCTATTGACACAAGCAAATTCTGATAATTAAGCTTAGTTGAGTTTACTTTGTCTATCTTATTACTAAGTCACAAATTGGAATAATGCTACTCATCTGTTAAGTTCTGATACTAGTAAATCTGCTGAATGCACTAAGTGCTGATAAACCTCACTTATCAAAAGAAAAAGCAAAAGGATCAAAGATAAAATCAGGTACTCCTTTGAGATCTAGAGTAAAAATGTGGAAGGGACGACCCAAGTGCATTGCTGGTATTAAGTAATATGCATCAGAAAAGCAACTAAAATATTTTCTTGGTGACTTTTCACACTCTATGATTACTGGAGAAATACTCTGATAATAGCATAAATTCTGATAAGCAGTCGTGACTCACTTACACTGAGAAGCCACTGTGAAATGGACTTTAAAAAGATGCATAAAATTAGCACAAAATAGTTGAGGTGGACTCAAGCATGAACTCATTCATCAGTAGGTTTCAGGATAATGACAGCTCTTTAGCAAAGTTTTAGTTATGCCTTATTTCTAAGATGTACTGAAATGAATCAGACTTTACTCTTTGTCTGATATTTAGCTTAATGCACACACTAATCACTCCATATGAATGATGAAAATTACTGTGGTGATCTATGTTGTTTTAGATGAACAGTCATTGTGTTTCATTGCACAAATTCTGAGGACAAGTTCTGATTACATATTCTGATGATTAAGTTCTGAAGAATATAAATCAGAATTTGTGTGAGGACTTCCTAAGATAGGCATTCCTTTTTCGAGTTAAGAAATTATGTTCTGATGACTGTTAAGTTCTGATATAAGTCTAAGTTCTGATATTACAGTCTAATTCTTTACTTGACTTATCTGTGGATAAAATTTAATAACAGTCTCGGTTCAAACTAAAATATGTGAAGTGGAAGATTAATAGTCACTATGGTTAGGGTTAGTGATATTCGTACTTGAACAGTCAACTTTTACTTGCTTCTTGTGCGCATTAAACCATGTTTTCTCTTTCCAATGAATGTTTTTTTCCAAGTCTGGGGAGACGAGGTAGAATTAATTCTACCTATCAACATTAAATTTCTTTGCGTCTCCTGGCATTCTCCTGCCTATATAAGCAACCACTTCACATCAGCCTTCCCATCAAATCTTTTCTCACAAACTTACCTTCATACTTTTTCTATCAAAAACACCATGGTCAGATACAACATGTTTTTGAACTACGAAACCTTCAATATGGAGCTAAGCTGTGCCGATTGGTGGCAGGAATGGCACGTCACTGCCATTCCTGATGAGATATGGGACTCTGTCCCACAGGAGGTACTCACCCACCTCCTGTTCTTCTATATGGAAGCTCTCCGCCAGCAAGAGCGAATCATTCGACTCGCCATTCTGTTTGTCGAGAGTAGGAAGAAAAAATGATTTATTTTCTTCTTCCTGTTTTTCTTCATCATCAGCCTTGCCCTGCTTCTTGAGCTAGGACTAAGGCTGTTGATGTTAGGTTTAGCAGCTTAGGGAAATCTTGTATAAATTCTGATGTACTTTCAATTTCATGAATGTATTCTCTTGATATATTAATGAAATTTGTTTTTGTTTCAAGATTTTGTCTCTGAGATATTTTGTAATGCATTGATAAATCCTGATAAATATTCATATTCTGATGACCATATAAATTCTAAGTTCTGATTTTACTTTATCAGTACTTACTCATCTAATTTATTTTGGTCATTTTCACTTGATTTATTTTCAGAATATTAATGTTGCAGTGAAAAATAATTAAATAAGTGGGAACGATTTCAATTTTGAATTAAAACTGTTTTACCTTGATTAATGGAATATCTGGGTAAGTGGAACGGTTTTTCCTTGAAAAACTGCAAGTGGGTAAGTAATGATTACTGTTTTCTCGAGCCCAGTAACTATCCGTTATTACTGCATGTCTGACAGGTGTCCAACGGTTACATTTTTTTTTACAAAAAAAAAGGAGTATAAGTAAGACAGAGAGAAGATTTTTTAATCTTTTATTTCCTTTCATACTTTTTCTCTACTTGCTTTTACTCTCTTTCTTCTTCTCACGTTGGTTTTTCATACAGACATTTTCTCAAACACCTAACAGGCACTCATAAATCTCAATTTTTCACATGGCACCTAAGGATTTAATCATTGATGGAGCTAAGTTTGTTCTAAATAACTATGCTGTAATTCTTGATCATGCTGAAGCTCCATCTGAATTGCATTTTGTGCAAGATCTTCTTGCACAAAATGAGATTGGGTATGCATTGACCCATCTTTCAGTCTTTTCGAGCCAACAAGTTCTGACATTTTGGCGGACTGGGCACTTTGATAATGGTGGTACACATGGCACTCCCAGTATTGTTTTCGAAGTGGGTGATTCTTCATATGCAGTCACTCCTGGTACAATACGCAAGGCTCTACATCTCCCAGAAGGATGTACCTTTTCAATTCCATAGGAATCAGCTCTTCAGGATTTAATGGCCCATTTGGGGTATGAACAGAGTTTGGCAAAGCTTGGGCAGTTGAAACGGGCTCATATCAGAAGAGAATGGAGCTTCTTCTTCGACTGCATCACTAAAGCTTTTGGGAACAAGTGTTCGAATTTTGATGTTATCCCAATTCTGAGTCAGCACATCGGGTATGCTATTATAAACCAAACTCATTTTGATTTTGCAACTACTATAATTGGTTTTATTGGGGATAGGATGACAGAGAATATGAATGTTATTTACTTTTCTAGATTCTGTCAACTTATATATACTTATTGTACTGATGAACCTCAATTAGTCAGTTCCTCAACTCCACCTTTTAAGGTTGCAAAACGTTACTTTAATGACCTGATAAATGCTGACACTAAGAAACCAGTGGTTAAACCTTTACAGATTCCTCAATCTGTAAAACAGATCTTAGTAAATGCTGATCCTGTTACTTATAGATCTGTTTATTCTGATGTCCAACCAACAACAACCTCCCAAACACCACAACAACCATCAGCACCTACCACTCATTCTACTCAACCAACCCTCAGGCAATATATCAAATCCTATCTCTCCACTTCACAGACAGTTCAACCCTCAACCTCAGTACCTACTGTGAAGCCTTCATCTTCCAAGCCAAAGAGGACAAAGACTGTTCCTCAAACACCTCAAAAGAGAAGGAGGATTGCCTTGAGAGATGAATCTGATACTGAGGACCAGGTTCCTTCTTCAGAACCTGTTATTGATGAAGCTGAGAAAGAGACTTCTCAGAAGGATTCTAGAATTGGGGGATCTAGGCTTCTCAAGAGGCTTAGAAGAATGACAGTTCCTGAAACTCCCAAGGAATCCAAATCTAAAAACAGAGGGCAAATAGGCCAGTTTCAGATGATGAAGAGGAAGCAGTTAAAGAAGGGGATCAGGAATCTCTGATCTCACAAGAAAAGAAATTTGCAAAAGTCACTTCTTCTCCATCAACTCCATCTCAGGAAGCTGTTTCTGAAAAGGCCAACACACCATCTGTATCTCCTGTTGATCCAGGCACACGTGTTGATATTGATGTTCAAAACTTGGTTGTGCCTGAAGTAATTTTCCTAGAAGCTCCAACAACAAATAATCTATCAACAACACCTGTTACTGATGCTGTTCAAACTCCAGAGTTATCAACTACACCTTCTCTGCATCTAAATGCTGATGATCAGAATATAGGTGAGCATCAGGATATGGCTGTTGATCAGACCTTTGAACCAGATCAGCAATTAGAGGATGTTGAAGCCTCCATTGCTACTCACACTGTTGTCTTATCCGAAGATACTGATTCTTTAAGTTCTGATGCTGCAAATGCTGGAGATACTGGTGATGCTGCTCCAAATGCAGATGCTGATACAGCAGGTCCTTCAGGACATGCTCCTCAACAAACTATTCTTAGGTCTGAACTTGTTAAGAAGTTTGTTACCAGAGAAGCACCAGTGCCTTGGAGTGAAACTCCTGCAGGACAGGAGTGGACTAAGGAGTGGAACTCAGTTTCCTGTGTTCCAACTGAAAAGCATCTTGATGAGCACTTGACTAAAGCTGATGAAATGTTAAATTCTGATGATTTCAAAACCCAGATTAGAGTCACTGCATTGAGTACTAAACATCTACAAGGTCTTCATTCAACTACTCATGCAGAGCTACACAAGATTCAGGAAGAATTCATCAAACAGGAACAAATTCAAAAGATTGATAAGAAAAAGTTCTTCCAACCTACCTTTGACAGGATTGCTTATATTGAGAAGACTCAAGACAAACAACAAGCTCAAATTAATGATATTCTGACAAATCAAGCTTCTCAGCAATCTCAACTTACTGAAATCCAAGCCTCAGTGGAATTGCTTGTCTCTCTTCTACTTCATGCTGATGCCAAAAAGGGGGAGAAAGTAATTAAGTCCAAATGCAAGACTGACAAGACACTGAAAGGGAAGGATAATGAAAAGGATGATCAAAGACGCTCTGGAATGGGTAGAGGTCATAGTCAAGGTAGAGGTTTCACATCAAGAAAAGCTGAAATCACAAGTCACAGGACAAGTTCTGATACTGGGAAAATAATAAGTTCTGCTACTGGTAAAAGGATAAGTTCTGATGAACTTTTAGATCTTGATGAGGAAATGTCAAGACAGTTATTTCTTCAGGAAAATCCAGGAATGGACTTGGAGAGTTTAATGGAGGAAGAAGCCAGACTTAAATCAGAGAAAGTCACATCTAACTCTGAAGCTTCTGGTAAAAAGCCACTTCCAAAACTCAAAGGCATTGTGATAAAAGAAAGGACAAATGCTGAAGCAACATTGGCTAAATCACAACCGCAGATAGATCCAAGATCCAAGGGTAAAGAAAAGGTTGGTGAACCTATCAAGGTTTATGTGCCTCCTGAGGATGAAGAAATTACAGATGAAAAGGATGATCTTGCTCTGACTTCAAGAAAAGTTCTTAAAACAACCTCTCACATGGCTCAAGTTGTTCAGAGTCAAGATAAAGTAAGTTCTGATATTTCAAAGAAGCAAGTAACCTCTGACACAACTCAAGTTAACTTGATATCAGAAGTTAGACCAATGACACTCCTACCAGGATTCACTAAAGCAAAATAGACTCAACCTTTGAAGACTGCTGCAAGTGGTTTTGAAGCAAGAGTAGTTACTGGAAAGGAAGCAAGAGATAAAACTGGATTGGGAAGTGCTGATGAAAGAAGAATACAGAACACTACCAATGATCCAACTTCCTTGAGTGAACCAGGTATTGGAGCAACTCCTGAGAGATTGAATCAACTAGAATCTGTACAAATGGTTTACCATACCTACTTGAAAGAACACATCTTGTTGTACTTCATGACAGATGGTAGGGTTTATCATATAAGGCAAAATGCCATTCCATTGAAGTATTTTGAAGAACTGAAGTATGTACTATTCTTACTTCAAGTGGATGACAGATTGACAGGAACTGCTGCAAACTATTTGAAGGATCAGATTCAGAGACAGAAAAGGCTTTATTCTGTTAAGTCTGACAGCACATATGTTCCAAAGTACAGAGATCACAAGAATGATACAGTTGAAATTAAGCCCAACACTGTTAAAATTATAACTACCTTTCCAGGTTACAGGGCTGTGGAATTCAATCTTAAGTCTGATAAAGCTTATTTGATCAGACTGGATCAGGATATAAGAAAAGCAAAGATTAATGATTTCAGGGCTGCAATCTTTCAAATTGGTGAAGATACTGCAGAGCTTAAAGATGCTAAAAGGAGGATGATTGATGAACTTAGATATGCTGAGAGATGTTTGTTGAAGAACTATCTCAGAACAACTCCTGACATCAGAGAGATCAGAAGATGAAGCCAAGTCGAAGATCTATAACTGCTTAAATTCTGATATTTGTACAGACTGAAGTTGTTATCAAAAGTTAAATATTGGTAAAGCTTTAAGGACTATAAGTTGTAGCTATCTAGTCTAATTCTCATGCATTTGTACTTAATGTTTTTGACATTATCAAATATATGTTAAACTTGTATATTATGCTAATTTACAAGTTGGGGTAGATTGTTAGATATATTTGATAATGTCATGGCTAATATGATTTATGTTTAGTTTTCAGATCTTACTTAACAGGACAGATCTTACTTAACAGGACAAATCAGTACTTCACATACAGTTAGAGATCAAACTTTAACATGTGAAAGATTAACTTATGAAAATCTTGCTTTTAAGAAAAGAAATGATTTCTTAGAAAAAGGGTTAGTTACGTTCCATCAAACTCAGAAGGATAGAGATGATGCTTTTTATGTTAGGGATTAAGTGCTAAAAATGAATGAATCTCTAAAAACTGAGTTAGAAAAGGAAAGAGAGATTATCAGGACTTGGACTAACTCTGGAAGAACAACTCAAAATTTGCTTAGTAGTGAAAATTGGAAAGAGGGCTTAGGTTATGGAGAGGATAAGAATGATAAAGGAACTGTAGAAATTAAGTCTGTTGTTAAGCAAAAGCCAAAGTTAAAACCTGTTAAGTTTGTAACTGTAAAGTCTGATAATGAGAAATCAGAAGTTAAAGAGGAATTAACTTCTGACAAACTAAAACAGGAAAAGAGAGCTGAAGTAAACATAGGCTTAATGACTAAGAAGCAGCTTAAGCATAAGCTGAAAGATGTTAAGAATGTAAACAAGGTAAAATCATCTAGGAAAATAGGAATGGAAAGGAAGGTGTGAATAAAAGCAATGATTATAAACCTGTTCCTGATGCTCCTAGGAAAACATGTCATAATTGTGGAAGTTCTAACCATCTGGCTTCTTTTTGCAGGAAGAATAAGAACATTAACTCCTTACCTTCAAAATCAGGAGTTAAGAGTCAGTCTGTTAGATATAAACCACAAATCCTTGTTTTCATTGTGGTAGTTTATGGCATTCCATTTATACTTGTAAGGAATATCATAGTTTGTACTATGATTATTATCAAATAAAACCTTCTTTGAAGAAAGTTTCCATTGTTCCTTCTAGTGTAAATTCTGATACAAAGTCTGATAGTGTAAATTCTGATAAGAAAAATATTAACATAAACTCTGATGCTAAATCCGCTGTAAATGTTAACAAACTTGATAAGGCCAAAGGATCCAAGCAAGTCTAGGTCCTTAAAATTAATCATTAATGGTCTTTGTGATTGCAGGGCAACAGGAAAAATATTCTAGTTCTGGACAGTGGATGTTCAGGACATATGACTGGAAATAAAGCCCTGCTATCAGACTTTGTGGAGAAAGCTGGCCCAAGTGTTTCTTATGGAGATGGCAATATTGGAAAAACATTGGGATATGGCAATATCAATCTTGGGAATGTCATCATTAAAGAAGTAGCTCTGGTCTCAGGACTTAAACACAATCTGCTGAGTATAAGTCAAATCTGTGATAGAGGTTATCATGTTGATTTCTTTGAAGAACGCTGTGAAGTTGTGAGTAAATCTAAAGGCAAAGTTGTTCTGAAAGGATACAGGTGTGGTAACATTTATGAAGCTAAGCTTTCAACAAATAGTGATGGTTCTGCAATCTATCTGATGAGTAGAGCATCAATTGAAGAAAGCTGGAATTAGAACAAGAAACTCTCTCATTTAAATTTCAACAATATAAATGAGCTGGTCAAGAAAGATCTTGTGAGAGGACTGCCAAAGTCAGTATTTGCTCCTGATGGCCTTTGTGATTCTTGTCAGAAGGCCAAACAAAGAAAATCTTCATTCAAGAGCAAGACTGAATCATTAATTCTTGAGCCTTATCATCTATTACATGTTGATCTATTTGGTCCAGTGAATGTCATGTCTATTGCAAAGAAGAAATATGCATTGGTCATAGTGGATGAGTTCACTAGATACACATGGGTGTATTTCTTGCACACAAAAAGTGAAACTGCATCTATCTTGATTGATCATGTTAAACAACTGGATAAAGTGGTCAAATACTCTGTGAAAACAATAAGGAGTGATAATGGCACTGAGTTCAAGAATTTGATAATGGAAGAGTTCTGCAAAAACCATGGAATTAAGCAGAAATTTTCTGCTCCTGGAACTCCACAGTAAAATGGAGTTGTTGAAAGGAAGAATAGAACTCTCATTGAAGCTGCACGTACAATCCTTGAAGAAGCAAAGCTTCCAACCTATTTCTGGGCTGAAGTTGTGCAGACTGCTTGTTTTACTCAAAATGCAACACTCATTAACAAGCAAGGAAAAACACCATATGAGATGGTGAAGAAAAAGAAGCCAAATCTGAAGCACTTTCATGTATTTGGATGCAAGTGTTTTGTTCTCAAGACTCATCCTGAACAGCTATCCAAGTTTGATCTAAAAGCTGATGAAGGAATCTTTGTTGGATATCCACTTTCCACGAAAGCCTTCAGAGTCTATAATTTGAGAACAAGAGTGGTCATGGAATCTATCAATGTCTCTTTTAATGACAAGAAGATTACTGGTCTTGAAGATTTTATTGACCATGATCAGCTGAGATTTGAAAATGAAGACTCAAATTCTGATACTGAAAATCCTGTCAGTCTAAGTCCTGATACTGTAAACTCTGATGGATTAAACTCTGATGTTATTGAAACTGTGGTGACTACGCCAAAGGAAGATGCACCTATGCAGGGGGAGCATACTCGAGAACATACCACATCTCAAGAAGCATCAAGACATACATCTGGCTCTTCAAGTTCTGATCCGTCAAGTTCTGATAAGCTAAGTTCTGATAGTTCTGAAAATCTAAATTCTGAAGAATCCAACTCAGAGAACATAGTTTCAGGGGGAGCATCAGAAAATGAAAATGAAGACAACATGGATCATGGGGGAGCATCCAGTTCTAGAGAAAACCTTCCATCTGCAAGGAAGTGGACTAAATCACATACACCTGATTTGATAATTGGAAATCCTGATGCAGGTGTCAGAACTAGAACAGGTACTTCAAACGAATGTCTTTACAATTCTTTTCTCTCTCAGACTGAGCCAAAGAAAGTGGAAGAAGCTCTTCAAGATGCTGATTGGGTGCAAGCAATGCAGGAAGAGTTAAATGAATTTGAAAGAAACAAAGTCTGGACCCTAGTGCCAAGACCAAAGAATAGATCTGTTATTGGTACAAAGTGGGTATTCAGAAACAAAACTGACAGTGATGGAATAATTACAAGGAATAAGACAAGGCTGGTTGCAAAAGGATATTCTCAATAGGAGGGAATTGATTATGATGAAACATTTGCACCAGTTGCTAGGTTAGAAGCCATAAGGATATTTTTGGCCTATGCTGCTCACAAAAAGTTTACTGTCTTTCAAATGGATGTGAAAAGTGCTTTTCTCAATGGAGAATTGGAGGAGGAAGTATATGTTGAACAACCTCCAGGCTTTGTAGATTCCAAACATCCAGATTATGTCTACAGGCTTGATAAAGCACTTTATGGACTTAAGCAAGCTCCTAGAGCATGGTATGAGACCTTAGCTCAGTTTCTTCTGGAAAATGGATTTAACAGAGAGACTATAGACAAAACACTATTTTATCTCAACCATGGAAAAGACTCACTTCTGGTCCAGATTTATGTTGATGATATCATTTTTGGGTCTACAAATGACGGACTTTGCAAGAAGTTTGCCAAACTGATGCAGTCAAGGTATCAGATGAGTATGATGGGGGAACTTAGCTATTTTCTGGGCCTTCAAGTCAAGCAGAATGAAGAAGGCACTTTTATTTGTCAAACTAAGTACACCAGAAACTTGCTGAAGAAATTTGGAATACAAGATTGTTCAAGTGCATCCACTCCCATGGCCACTGCAACAAAACTGGATAAGGATACTGGTAAATCAGTAGATATTACTGATTACAGAGGTATGATTGGCTCTCTACTCTATCTAACTGCTAGTAGACCTGATATCATGTATGTTACCTGTCTTTGTGCAAGATTTCAAGCAGATCCAAGAGAACCTCACTTAACAGCTGTGAAAAGAATTTTCAAGTATCTTAAAGGAACAGCTGATCTGGGATTGTGGTATCCTAGAGAATCAGATTTTAAACTAATAGGTTACTCAGATGCAGATTTTGCAGGTTGCAAAATTGACAGGAAAAGCACAAGTGGAAGCTGCCAATTTCTTGGAGGCAGATTGGTTTCTTGGTTTAGCAAGAAACAAAAGTCAATCTCCACATCAACTGCAGAAGCAGAGTATATTGCTGCAGGAAGCTGTTGTGCATAGATTCTTTGGATGAAGAATCAATTACTGGATTATGGGTTAACATATTTCAAAATTCCTATTTACTGTGATAATCAAAGTGCTATTGCTATGACAGGTAATCCAGTTCAACACTCTATGACAAAGCACATCAGCATCAGATACCACTTCATCAGGGAACATGTAGATGAAGGCACAGTGGAGTTGCACTTTGTTCCAACAGATCAACAACTAGCAGATATCTTCACAAAACCATTGTGTGAAGCTACCTTTACAAGATTGGTAAATGAACTTGGAATGGTTTCAGGTTCTTTTTCTAAATCTGCTTAGTTTTGTTCTGTTGCATCAGACTATATGATCAGTATTTACAGAATTTAATCTCTTTGTGTATTCTGTGCTTAATTGAAAAATGTGTTTAAGTACTGACTGTTGTCTGATATATGTTTCTAAACTCTGATAAGTGATATGTCTGTTTAAGTAACTATTCAATCCTATGAGGATAACTGTGCTAGATGCTGAACTAGTAGTCTTCAATAAATAAGGGAACCCATGTAAGAAGTAATTATTTCTGTGGAAATCTATTGACACAAGCAAATTCTGATAATTGAGCTTAGTTGAGTTTACTTTGTCTATCTTATTACTAAGTCACAAACTAGAATAATGCTACTCATCTGTTAACTTATGATGCTTGTAAATCTGTTAAATGTACTAAGTACTGATAAACCTCACTTACCAAAAGAAAAAGCAAAAGAATCAAGGATTAAAAATTAGGTACTCCTTTGAGATCTAGAGTAAAAATGTGGAAGGGAAGACCCAAGTGCATTGCTGGTATTAAGTAATATGCATCATAAAAGCAAATAAAATATTTTCTTGGTGACTTTTCACACTCTATGATTACTGGAGAAATACTCTGATAATAGCATAAATTCTGATAAGCAGTCGTGACTCACTTACACTGAGAAGCCACTGTAAAATGGAATTTAAAGAGATGCATAAAATTAGCACAAAATAGTTGAGGTGGACTGAAACATGAACTCATTCAACAGTAGGTTTCAGAATAATGACAGCTCTTTAGCAAAGTTTTAGTTATGCCTTATTTCTAAGATGAACTGAAGTGAATCAGACTTTACTCTTTGTCTGATATTTAGCTTAATGCACACACTAATCACTCCATATGAATGATGAAAATCACTGTGGTGATCTATGTTGTTTTAGATGAACAGTCATTGTGTCACATTGCACAAATTCTGAGGATAAGTTCTGATTGCATGTTCTGATGATTAAGTTCTGAAGAATATAAATCAGAATTTGTGAGAGGACTTACTAAGATAGGCATTTTTTTTCGAGTTAAGAAATTATGTTCTGATGACTGTTAAGTTCTGATATAAGTCTAAGTTCTGATATTAAAGTCTGATTCTTTACTTGACTTATTTGTGGATAAAATATGACAACAGTCTCAGTTTAAACCAGAATATGTTAAGTGGAAGATTAATAGTCACTATGGTTAGGGTTAGTGGTACTCGTACTTGAACAGTATTGCAATATGTAATTGTTGGCTCTCTGCCTTCATTCATCACAAGAAGCAGCAGCTAAGGAAGGGGATCAGGAATCTCTGATCTCACAAGAAAAGGAATTTGCTAAAGTCACTTCTTCTTCATCAACTCCATCTCAGGAAGCTGTTTCTGAAAAGGTCAACACACCATTTGTATCTCCTGTTGATCCAGGCACAAGTGCTGATATTGATGTTCAAAACTTGGTTGTGCCTGAAGTAATTCTCTTAGAAGCTCCAACAGCAAATAATCCATCAACAACACCTGTTACTGATGCTGTACAAACTCCAGAGTTATCTACTACACCTTCTCTGCATCTAGATGCTAATGATCAGAATATAGGTGAGCATCAGGATATGGCTGTTGATCAGAACTTAGAACCAGATCAGCAATTAGAGGATGCTGAAGCCTCCATTGCTACTCACACTGTTGTTCTATCAGAAGATTCTGATTGTGTAAGTTCTGATGCTGCAAATGCTGGAGATACTGGTGATGCTGCTCCAAATGCAGATGCTGATGAAGCAGGTCCTTCAGGACATGCTCCTCAACAAACTATTCTTAAGTCTAAACTTGTTAAAAAGTTTGTTACCGGAGAAGCACCAGTGCCTTGGAGTGAAACTCCTACAGGACAGGAGTGGACTAAGGAATGGAACTCAGTTTCCTGTGTTCCAACTGCAAAGCATCTTGCTGAGCAATTGACAAAAGCTGATGAAATGTTAAATTCTGATGATTTCAAAACACAGCTTAGAGTCACTGCATTGAGTACTAAACATCTACAAGGTCTTCATTCAACTACTCATGCAGAGCTACACAAGATTCAGGAAGAATTTATCAAACAAGATCAAGTTCACAAGATTGATAAAAAACAATTCTTCAAACCTACCTTTGACAGGATTGCTTTTATTGAGAAGACTCAAGAGAAACAACAAGCTCAGATTGATGATATTCTGAAAAATCAAGCTTCTCAGCAATCTCAACTTACTGATATCCGAGCTTCAGTGGAATTGCTTGTCTCTTTTCTATTATCTGCTGATGCCAAAAAGGGGGAGAAAGTAATTAAGTCCAAATGCAAGACTGATAAGACACTGAAAGGAAAGGATGATGAAAAGGATGACCAAGGAAACTCTGGAATGGGTAGAGGTCATAGTCAAGGTAGAGGTTTCTCATCAAGAAAAGCTAAAATCACAAGTCACAGGACAAGTTCTGATGCTGGAAAAAGAATTAGTTCTGCTACTGGTAAAAGGATAAGTTCTGATAAACTTTTAGATCTTGATGAAGAAATGTCAAGACAGTTATTTCTTCAGGAAAATCCAGGAATGGACTTGGAGAGTTTATTGGAAGAAGAAGCCAGACTTAAATCAGAAAAAGTCACATCTAAATCTGAAGCTTCTGGTAAAAAGTCACTTCCAAAACTCAAAGGCATTGTGATAAAAGAAAGGACAAATACTGAAGCAGCATTGGCTAAATCACAACCGCAGATAGATCCAAGATCCAAGGGTAAAGAAAAGGTTGGTGAACCTATCAAGGTTTATGTGCCTCCTGAGAATGAAGAAATCACTGATGAAAAGGATGATCTTGCTCTGACTTCAAGAAAAGTTCTTAAAACAACCTCTGACATGGCTCAAGTTGTTCAGAGTCAAGATACGGTAAGTTCTGATATTCCAAAGAAGCAAGTAACCTCTGACACAGCTCAAGTTAACTTGATATCAGAAGATAGACAAAAGACACTCCTACCAGGATTCACTAAAGCAAAACATACTCAACCTTTGAAGACTGCTGCAAGTGGTTTTGAAGCAAGAGTAGTTACTGGAAAGGAAGCAAGAGATAAAACTGGATTGGGAAGTGCTGATGAAAGAAGAATACAGAACACTACCAATGATCCAACTTCCTTGAGTGAACCAGGTATTGGAGCAACTCCTGAGAGATTGAATCAACTAGAATCTATACAAATGGTTTACCATACCTACTTGAAAGAATACATCTTGTTGTACTTCATGACAGATGGTAGGGTTTATCATATAAGGCAAAATGCCATTCCATTGAAGTATTTTGAAGAATTGGAGCATGTACTATTCTTACTTCAAGTGGATGACAGATTGACAGGAAGTGCTGCAAACTATTTGAAGGATCAGATTCAGAGACATAAAAGACTTTATTCTGTTAAGTCTGACAGCACATATGTTCCAAAGTACAGAGATCACAAGGGTGATATAGTTGAAATGAAGCCCAACACTGCTAAAATTATAACTACCTTTCTGGGTTACAGGGCTGTGGAATTCATTCTTGAGTCTGATAAAGCTTATTTGATTAGACTGGATCAGGATATAAGAAAAGCAAAGATTAATGATCTCAGGGCTGCAATTTTTCAAATTGGTGAAGATAATGCAGAGCTTAAAGATGCTAAAAGGAGGATGATTGATGAACTTAGATATGCTGAGAGATGTTTGTTGAAGAACTATCTCAGAACAACTCCTGACATCAGAGAGATCAGAAGATGAAGCCTAGTCAAGATCTACAACTGCTTAAATTCTGATATGGATACAGACTGAAGTTTTTATCAGAAGTTAAATATTGGTAAAGTTTTAAGGACTGTAAGTTGTAGTTATCTAGTCTAATTCTCATGCATTTGTACTTAATGTTTTTGACATCATCAAATATCTGTTAAACTTGTATATTATGCTAATTTACAAGTTGGGGGAGATTGTTAGATATATTTGATAGTGTCATGGCTAATATGATTTATGTTTAATTTTCAGATCTTACTTTAACAGGATAAATCAGTACTTACTGGAAGTCAGGACATAAGGATATCAGTACTTATATTATCAGGAGATAATCATCAGAAGATGGATATCAGAACTTAAGTGCTGAAGGATGTTCAGATAAGGACAATAGCTGATTAAAGGAAAGAAGATCGAGATAAACATAAGAAGAGATATGCATGAAGAAGGAATTCTATGAAGAATAGAATACTTGGAAGAAAAGATATCTGATTGATATATTTTAGGAAGCAGAATTATATTCCATATCAATTAGCGATTATCTTGTAACTGTGTAGTATATAAACACAGACATAGGGTTTACACTAAAAGTGTTATCATATTCGAGAAAATTATTCATTGTAACTCTAGCAGTTCTCGTGATATTTGTTCATCACTGAGAGGTAACAGTTCATACTGTAACAGAGTTTATTGTTTCAATAAAGTTTGTTTTCTGTTACTTGAAATATTAAAAGTCCGATTTGATTGTATTTTACACTGTATTCACCCCCTCTACAGTGTGTGTGACCTAACACGCCGGTTTTCCGGTGAGGCGGCCAAAGGATTGAACGGCGCATGGGCGTGTATCCGTTTTGTGTTGGCTGTTTTGGTTCGGTTGTTCTCTGGCATTTTTTTTATTATTTATTTATTTAATTGATTTGCTGTAATAAATAATTGATCATATTTATGTAATGAAAATAAAATATTGTGCAGGAAATTAATATGACTAAGCGGTGAATTTGTGTCGGAAACCCGGAATTGTCGGGTACCCGCGAATTTTACCGCCGTCGGCGATGAGCTTTGGCAAGCCGACGGTGGACCGTGATGAATTATTCTGAGTCCTAATTATTTAAGATAAATAAATGAATAAAATACAATTTAAAAATACAAAAATATGATTAATAATTATATTTAGTTGGTATTGGTGAATTTGTGAATTGACGTTGTTGACTGAAATCGGCGGTTGGGAATTGGATTGTAGTTGGTTTGGATTTCGGTTGTTTTGGTGAAATGAATTGTTGGATTGTTTGTTGTTATGATTTGACGTCGAGTTGTTCGACGGGTAGGCCGATAAACAGTGGAGGTGCTGCCCGAATTTTTTGAAATTAAATTCAGAAATTCGGGACATACCCTGTAATTATCGGAACGTCGAACGAGTATAAATAAATATATACATATATTTTGTGTGGAACGTGATTGTATGTTGTGGTGAATGTTCTGTTAAAACCCAATAACCCTAATTTCGTAAAATGACGAGTATACATATTTTCTGAAAATGAACACCGAACCAATTTTTGAGAATGTGAACCCTAAATTGATGCGTGTATAGTAATAATGTATATAAGTACGAGTCGGGATTTGATATCGAATGGGTAGATGTGTTATTGAGGAAATGTCAAGCATACCTGGACGTCTAACATAGGGTATTTCGGCTCTGTAGGTTCTAGTCGAATGACTCAAGATTTGATATTGAACTAAGATAACCTAGTGATCAGTCGACGAGCGTAACGAGGTTCCCAATCGAAGGACCTGAGCGTTGAAGTCGGATTTAGGATAGTCAAATAGTAAAGCGATAAAGTCGAGTGTCCCGAATTGGTTCACGGTCAATTAGAGATAGTTGTAACGCTCTGCAAGACTAGTACCCCTGACCATTCTTTTATGGTTCAGTACATATGAATAGCTAAATATTTTATTTTCGTAATGGAACAGAAATGTTTTAGGTTGTGTATCCCCTGTAGTTATAAATCACTATTTTTAAATTGTTTTGGGGAAAAGTAACTTCGAAAGGTACATATCTCGAATGAAATGATTTACGAAATGGATTTTATATGTGTGCTGGTTAGATAAATGATTTTGAAAATGAGATAGGTACAAGTGTTTTGAAAACTGGATAAAACGGTCAGATATGGGATACATTGGGGCCAGAGTAGGCCTATTGAGGTGGCGTAAGAGGCTAATTCGGTTGCGCGCAATATATAACTGATTAGTCCAGCAGGTCAGAGACCTAGCTAGTCTCTGAGTTTCGGAACATGTATATAGGATGGCAGTGGGAGCTGTCCAGTGTTGATAGCCTGATCAGCTATCTTCACATATCCGTAAGTATCTGATTTGGCTTTGTGATTCTCGTAACAGAACAAATTGTTTATCTAGTGGATTTGGAAATGAAGATAGCATGCTAATATTAAACTCTGGTATTTATACACAGCACACTACTTATGATATTGTTTTACAGAGCATACTAATTTTGAATATCCAGTTTACGTAGGTTTTACTTGATGTGCAGCAAATTATAATCTCTGTTCCTACCACTGTTTTATAATAAATTATTTTATTTGTTATTCATATAGCGGCACTGCTGAGCAAGCAATTGCTCACCATTGCAGAATGTTTTATATATGTATTGCAGATGCCTAGGAGATTCTTGCATGATAGTCAGGGCAGAGTTCCAGCTCCTTTCGTGTCAGGCTCCTTTGAGGTAGTTGGGTTGGACCAAATATGGTCTATTGATTTGATGTATTAAGATAGTGGTCAGGATTGTATTAGGTAAAATAGATTGTGATATTTGTATAGCCTAAATCATACTTAAACCTGGAAAAAGTCTTGGTAAAGGGGTCGTGGATATGGATAATTAGTGACTTGGATTATATTGTATTTATTATCATTGTTATTGGTGACGTCAACTCCTGACCCCGGGGTTGAGGCTGTCACAGTTGGTATCAGAGCTACAGGTTTGAGTCCCTGATTTAGGTTAGGAGTATAGTCAAAAGAGTGCAAAAAGGTATATATATATATGTGAGTCAGCAACTCAATCAGAGGAGCGAGTCTAAGAGTTCAGTCAAGGGTTTCTAAGGTGTAACCCTGACATTTGTTGAGGATTGACCGGAACTTCCCTAACCTAGAGCACGTTTCCTTCGCATAGGTATTATTACTAATATTTGATAGAGATTTCTAGTCTTTCCCTCAAGAAAACGAGTTTAATTGTGAGGATTCCGCGGTAAGCGGGCCTTGTTATGTTAGCTGAGAAGACGCCAACGTTATTCATAAATATTACCTTTTCCATGTCAAGGGATGTTATTGGCCCGATTGTGTGACCTTGGTGAGTTCGGATAGTATGATAATAGTCATTGGCTGGTATGACGTCCAAGTTTCATAGTGAATGTGGATCAGAACGGGAGGTGGTATTTTTGAACCCTTCTATTTCTTTCTGGAAATGTATTTTTCCTCCAGAATAATTGTTTCTTATTCTATAAGTTGATTATCTTTCCTGTGAGAAAGTTGTGAACCTGAAGTAAGCTACTTAAGGTTCTGTTGATTTCATTATAAATCAGACTCACCCCTTCCTATTTGTGAATTTTCTTTTTAACATTGTTTCTTTTCTCGGAAATTCTATCGGTTGATTGGGGCAAATAATGCATATGAGCTGACCATTTGTCTGTGTGGTAAAAGGGTCTGGTGGGACGCCACCGAATTATATGTTGTGACCGTATGGTACTAAGACTGGCCATCTTATGTACTTGTATGGTTGCTCTCTGACATACCTATGTATTCTTCTTTTGTCCTCCCCGTATTATTGATTCTTTGACTTTAAAATTTCATTTGAAGTCCCGAGGCAGTGGATTGTTAGTAGCTTTTGTAATTATTCAGTCCTGGTCATCGGAAGTAGTTGAGAGTTGACTGTCTGGAAGAAATATAAGATGTACATCGGATTGCTAGCTGTCCCGGAAATGATAATAGTAGAGGGGATTTATGATTCGATATTGAAGGTTGCGGTTTTAGAAAAGTTAACCCTGTGAAAAATAGGTTAATGGTAGGAGATAAGAAGTCTCCCTGAGAAGGAAGAGTAATTCAGTGATCGATGAATCACTTGAGGGTGATAAGAAATCATCCCTGGAGGAATGGTTGGTTGAAATTTGGACCATGGTTCCTAGAGGAGTCCAACATTCCTTAAGCTTGACTTGAATTACTAGTTGGCTTTGTATAAGTGGTGGCTGATATAGCCAGCCAGATTTTGTTGTATATCAGATCAGTTTAGCTGTGGTACTTGAGTAATGATGGGAAGTGGGTCAATTGTTGTTATATTGAGGAGCCGTGCTACGATATTTGGTTTCTTTATATTTTAGTTTTCTGAACTGTTATTAAGTCTGCTACTGTCATTGTTGCTATGATTGCTAGTGCTGTTAAACTGGATTTCTTTTGTAAATGTGTTATTCCCAGTGGACTAACAATGAGATTTACAGAAGGGGGGTTGAATGTAAATCTCAAAACTTTTTCAAGTTTTGAGCAGTTTCTAAGGCTAAGTGTTTGAGTGATCAAATATGTGTGAATTGCTTGAAGCTGATGCAGACATATATATATTCAAACACAAATGTAGTGAGCACAAAGAACTTAAAAAAAAACTTTTCTGGTGGATTTGTTGTTCCACCACAGATGTGTTATTTCAGAAAATCTGTGATTCAAAGAATTAAATCACAGCTGCTTCCTAGTACAAACTAGATGATTTTCTCTTTAGATATTTCTAAACAGCTCAGGAAAATTCATATCTAATTACTAGCTGCTACTTGGTTTATATATCACCAAGTTTACAAGTGAAGACAAACTGTAAAATACAATTGAAAAGATTCTTCACATGTTTCTTCTTCATTTCTCTATCCAATGCAATCTAGGATAATCTGTAAATCTTTGAATACTTCCTTGTTTGCATCAGAATGGAAATGCTGCATTTTCTTGATTCCTCCTAGAGGCTTCCACATTCCAATATGTCTCTGTCAACCCATGTGCCTCTGTTAGCTTGTGAATTGTCACTATCAACTGCTAATGAACTAAGCATCCGTTGAAGCTTTCATCCGTTGATGCCTTATCCGTTGAGGCTTTATCCGTTGAAGCTTTATCCGTTGATGCATTATCAGTTGAAGTCTTTATCCGTTGAAGCACTTATCCGTTGATGGATATTATCCGTTGAAGCAATAGAGACATCCGTTGAAGCTTTGTTTCTTATCCGTTGAAGGTCTTCAATATCCGTTGACACTTCTTCACTTATACACAATTACAAGGCATGAAATATTTACAATTAGCCCTCCTATTTGTACATCCATTAGTAGTCAACATGACTGATTATTTCCTAACAACATCTAAGAATTACAGCTTGAAACCAGAGAGTGAAATGTGCTACAATACTAAACTTATTGCTAATTAAAGCTACTCCTTCAACGGATAGCCAAGATGGTCTTATCCGTTGAGGCTACAAACACTAGATTTCTACTTAAGTGTTTTGCTTAACTTATCATCAAACTAATACACATATTCCTAACAATCTCCCCCTATTTATGTCTACTAGAACTGTAGGCATAAATTTGGGTTTAGCTTGATGATAACAAAACACTTAACAAATATATAAACTGTAATAAAGCAGAAATTCAAAAGTGCTACAAAAATGTATATGCTGAGATGAAATTGAAGAATTACATTGTGTCCAAGGGTGCTCCTTTAGCCTGAGCAAATTACTTTCTTTTCCTTTGATCCCTGGTTTTCTTTCCTACCCTCCTGTCATTCTCCTCTATTTGAAGTTGAAGTTGTCTGTAGAATTCAGCTTCATCTTCTTCATTGATATCTAACTTAGATTGCATATCCTTGAGAGTTTCATTACTGGCAATCTTTAGCTGATCTTCAATTCTGAAAAATCTTCTGACTCCTTTGTTGTCTCTGAACTCCATCAACCAATGAGGTGATTTGTGAATTGTAATTCCTCTTTCTTGAATGAGTAAAGTTCTAGGAAAAGCATTGGGCTCCCTCCAAGTTTTCCTTATGTTGGCAATCTTGTTGAGAATCTCAGTCTTGGCAGTCCTGGTAAAGCCAGAATCCCTTTGTATGGCTGAGTAGACTCTAATCAGGGTAGAGTAGCCTTCATTCAGAATTCTGTGAAAAGGCCATGTTCTTTCCCCAGCTCCTTTGTATTTGAACACTAGTCTTTCTGGTAGCTGTCTGTAGGCAGCTATTCCCCTTACTTCCTCCAGCTCATCCAGATAGAGTTCAATGTCTGAAAATTCTTTTATGTCACAGATGTGAACATAATCATCTTTAGAGGTTTGAGGTTTAGGCTTAGGCTTCTGTGTGAATTTGGTTGAGGCTTTAGAGGGTGTTGATTTGATTCTTCTTTTCTGCTTCTTTGATGGTGGAGAAGAGGTTAGGAAGGTGGGCAATTTGATGGTGTCCCAATCAATTGGTTCCTCCTTGGGAATGATTGTTTCACCATGAATGTTCATGAAGGGGTCAGGTATAATTGGTTCAGGAATAGAGGGTAGTGGTTTGGATATTGATTGGGTTTCTTCAGTCTTATCTACCTTCTTTCTCTTTGCATTGACCTTCTTTCTTTTCCCTTTCTGCCATTCTTCCTTACTTCTTTCCTCCATCTCAGTACCAACCATGTCCCCCATAGCTTCATCTTCACCTTTGTCTTCAATTTCTTTCTGTTCTTCAGCCTGACTTGACTTTAGCTGTTTTTCAAGCTTTGCTTGTGCTCTTTTGTCATCCTTTAGCTGTTTGGCTTCTTCCTTCAACCTTTTGGTTTCTTCCCTCTTGGCTATTGAGAATTTGGGATGTCCTTGCATCACACATATGCTCTTTCCCTCTCTGAAGATAATAGCCATGTTTCTCCTTACAGCCTCATCCATGGTCTCTTTGAGATATGCAATACTTCTACCTAAAAGCTTGTCCTCATCAGCCTTTGGAAGAGGAAAATCCACCTCTTTTAGAGGACTCTTTGTAGAGTCCTTATTGGATCTGTTGTTGGGCTTGAGAACCATAGGTTGCAGATCTTTGGAAGAAGTTTCTCCATCCTTATGCCTCCCTACTGGCTTGAGTTCCATAATAATTGATTCCACTTTTGTGCTATGCTTCACAGATTGTGATTGAGAAGTTGTAGAACCAAATATTAGTTGCATCTTTTCATCAATCTTCTTCCTTTGCTCTTTGACTTGCAATTCAGCTGCTGCTATCTGGATTAGATCAATTCCATCTAGCTTTCCTTTGACTTGAATAGATGGAGAAGTTGTGATGACAGGAACTAGCACTTGAGAAATCTGAACTGTTGTAGATGGCTCTCCTTCCCCTTCCCCTTTATTCTCCCCCTTTTTGTTATCATCAAGGGTAGGGGTCAAGCCTTGTGCTTGTGCCAGCTGCATGAGTAGATTTGTTTGAGTTTGTTGATTCTGAAGGATGGTGACCATAGAGTCTTCAATGATTTGAACCCTATCTTCCAATCTGGCCAGCCTCTTGTCAGCATCAGATGCTTTCCTCAGTCTCCCCAACAAATCTTGCATAGTACCATAGGGTATAAGTGAATCCAATTTCTCAGCATTGTAGGATTTCAGATCAGCAATGTCCAGCTTGAGCTCATCCACACTTAGATTTTGCTGGTAGTGCTGCAACTGTAAGAGATGCAGAGAGTCCAGATGAGCTTGAAGAATTGCCTTGGTACCAGCATCCTGAGTCTCCTGAAGGGCCTGCTGAATTGTCATGACTTGTCTGACCAAAGTGACACCAAACTCTCCTGGTGTTGATGGTTTTGCCCATGCCCATGCAGGAAGATCAGGAACAGAACTTGGGCCTGCTACTCCCCCTAAGTTCATGCTCCCATTCAAAGAATTAGAGTCATCATCATTAGAATTTACTCTAAATTCTTCAGATGGCTCACCAGCTTGAGAAGGCAGCCTGTTGACAGCAACTTTATCTCTGAGAAGAGATTCTGAAGTGTGTACAATATGTAGTGTCTGTTCTGCCTCCACATTGCCCTGTGCAGCCAATAATTGATAGGATGAAACAGGGTGAGTAAAAGTGTCAGCATCCAAGGAAATGTTATCAATGACAGCTTTGTAAAGTTGCTGAAATTGTCTTCCCTTGTCTGCATCATCCACTTTCATTAACTCACTAGCAATGGCTGGATCCACCCTTAGAGCTTCTGTACCTGCCTTTCTCTCAATTTCTCTCTGTTCTTGCATCAGGGGCTCCCCCTGGCTCACACACACCCTCACACCCTCACCCTCACCTTCTAAGGTGGCACTCCTCTCACGCACTTTTTCCATGCTGGAAGAAATAGCATGTATATGGTGACTCTCAACCTCTCCTTTTGCCTGGGAGCAACCCAGCCTCTCACTCAAAAGATCACTCCCTTCCCTCAAACCTAAAAGTGATTGTATAGTTGCCATGTCCTCTACAGTTGGAATTGTTTCTGTTATGTGTGTAGAGACCATCAACGGATAAGGAATATCCGTTGAAGTGGAAACTGATGGCATCAACGGATAACTGCTGTTAAGCTTATCCGTTGAAGAACAACCACTTGTCAACGAATGAGAGATATCCGCTGAGGAAGGAAAAGATGTAGATATAGAAAGTGACATAATTGTTGAATCTGTGTGGATTGATTTTAAGTGAGGTGACACAGATTCTGCAACTACATCTGAAATAATTGGCTGATGATCCAACAAATCATCTAAAAGATGATGATCACCAGGTTTTGAGTGGGGCTCCTCCCTGAGTTTTAATGAGGGAGAATCAGGAATTGATGTAAATATCATATCCACATCCAGAGAGGGTGTTGGAGAGTTTGATGAATGGTGTGTTTCTATATTGAGAGAATGGGGCTGTGATTCCACATTTGCTGGAATCACATCAAGCTGAATTTGAGAAGACACAGATATTGGTGGATGTATCTGTGATGTGTGTGTCCCTTGTGTGGAAACTAGGGTTTTGGCCTTCTTCTTCCTTAAAAAGGCTTTAAATGGTGAATGTGTGGCTTCAGTGTCCCTCCCTCTTTTATTCTGTGTCCCTGGTTGGGGACTATTTTCAATAGTTACATCCTGTTGGGAGGATGCAACTAGGGATGTGCTGGACTCCTTTTGAACCACCACAGTCTTTTGAGAGACTGTGGCTTGGCTGGTTTGGGTACCACTCACCTCTCCCACCTTATCCTGGGGGGCTTTTTGATGTTCACCCCTCCCCTCACCACTCACACCCTGTTCACTCCCTTCAGGGTTTATGGTAGTTCTTACAATTGTTGTCTTTTGAGAAACAACAGAGGTAGGTTTCTTTGACTTGACTTTGGAAACTTTAGATTTGGTGGCTTTGGTAGGAGCCTGTTTGGACAAAGACACAGGTTCCATAGCCACACTAGAAGGCAAAAAAACATTGGGGTTGGAAATAGTAGGAGTTATAGAAATATTTACCTCACTTACCTGTGGTGCATTCATGATTGGCAAGTATACCAATGGCACCTGGCTGTTGAGGTTCATTCTCAAAAGGTCTGCAAGGACCCTTTTCTCTTGTGCCCAGCATTTGAGTTTATTATTCTCATTGGATATAACCAAACCTTCAGCAACATGGTTAGCCAATAACATAAAGAATCTAGCATAGTAGATGTTATGTGGTCTATTAGCTTTGCTACCTAATCTGGAACCTAATTCTAGCATAACACAGTTGCTAAAATTAAAGTACCTATCAGAAACTAGCATATAGAGCATATTAACAAGAGATGAAGTGATAGCATCAAAATTGCTAATCTTCCCAGAGAAAACCTTAATAAAGGCATCTCCAAGAAAACTCCATTCTTTCCTAAGGCCTTTCCTTCTAATACTACCTAAACTAGCAGAATCAAAAGCATAGCCTATGGAATCTAGCATAGCAGAGACATCTTTATCAGTGTGTGGTGTCATGGCATTATTCTCAGGCAACTTAAAGCAAGATTGTATATCATCACAATTAATGCAATAGTCCTTACCTTTGAGAGAGAAGGCAAGAGTCATATCTGTGGAGTTGAACTCTGCAGTTGTCCAAATCTCCTCAATCACCTCACAGTAGATGGTTGGGGCTTCCAGCATTGCATAACTTAGTTTGCAGTTTTTGATGAAGTCCATCATCTTGTGATAATCAGAATGGGCTTCATTCTTTTCAACCAAGGCTATGAAATTATTCTTTTCATAAACAAATCCTGTTTGAGATATAATTTTGACTACTGGTGCCATTGTTGTGAGTAGAGGTTGCAGAGAAAAACTTGAGAATTTAGAGAGAAAGAGAATAAGAATTGCAAGAAAGCATAAAGTGAGAATAAGAGTTCAATTGGGCTTTTATACTTTCTTGAATTAAAACGTAAATAAAATGATTGAATGATAATTTTAAGTAAGTTACAGCCGTTCGAGAATAAATAAAACTGTAGAAATTCTGAAAACTACCTTAAATACAATTACATACAACACTGTATATCTGTATCAACGGTTGAGTAAAAGAATCAACGGCTGAGACTCACTTATAGTAACTGACGTGACACTTCAACGGATAAGGGAAATAGTTATCCGTTGATGAACAACACCATTTTATCCGTTGAAGGATAAAATTACCAGAAATGTATTTGTCTTTCAATGGATAATGAACATCCGTTGATAGAACAATTTTGGCTTTCAACGGATAGAGAATATCCGTTGATAGGATAAGTCATAATTAAAGCCAACTTTGTTCTTGCAGCAAATTTCATTTCAGGCTTCAAGACAGATTATATAGATGACATAGATTATGAATAATTAAGCATACCTAACTCACTTACTAATCTTGTGAATGTTGATTCATCAAGTGGCTTGGTAAATATGTCGGTAATCTATTTTTTACTTGGAACAAAATGAAGTTCCACTGTACCTTTTATCATATGTTCCCTAATGAAGTGGTACTTGATATCAATGTGCTTGGTTCTTGAGTGCTGCACTGGATTTTTAGTAATGGCAATGGCACTTGTGTTGTCACAGAATATTGGAATTTTGTCAACAGTCAGACCATAGTCAAATAGTTGATTCCTCATCCATAGTATCTGTGCACAGCAACTACCAGCAGTAATGTACTCAGCTTCAGCTGTTGATGTGGAAACAAAATTCTGCTTCTTGCTGAACCATGATACAAGCTTGTTCCCTAGAAATTGACAGGTGCCTGTTGTGCTTTTCCTGTCTATTTTGCAACCTGCATAATCTGCATCTGAGTAGCCAATTAGATCAAAACCAGACTCTCTAGGGTACCAAATTCCTAGATTTGGAGTCCCCTTGAGATATCTGAAAATTCTTTTAATAGCCACTAAGTGAGATTCTTTAAGGTCAGCTTGAAATCTAGCACAGAGACATGTAGAAAACATTATATCAGGTCTACTAGCAGTTAAATATAAAAGTGAGCCAACCATGCCTCTATAACTTGTAATATCCATAGACTTTTGAGCCTTGTTTAATTCAAGCTTAGTGGCAGTGGCCATGGGAGTTTTTGCAGGTGAACAATCCATTAAGTCAAACTTCTTTAAAAGATCATAAATATATTTAGTTTGACTAATGAAAATTCCACCATTAACTTGTTTAACTTGTAAACCAAGAAAGTAAGTTAGCTCTCCCATCATGCTCATTTCATATTTACTTTGCATTAATTTAGCAAACTTTTTACAAAGCTTATCATCTGTAGATCCAAATATAATATCATCTACATAAATTTGTACAAGTATCTTAGAGCCATTAACATTTCTAAAGAAGAGGGTTTTGTCAACAGTACCTCTTGTGAAGTGATTATCTAGAAGGAACTTTGACAAAGTCTCATACCAGGCTCTAGGTGCTTGCTTTAGTCCATAGAGTGCTTTCAACAGATAATACACATGGTCTGGAAAATTTGGATCTTCAAAACCTGGAGGTTGGCTTACATAAACTTCTTCCTCCAATTCCCCATTTAGAAATGCACTCTTGACATCCATCTGATAGACTTTGAAATTGGCATTAGCTGCATAGGCTAGAAAGATTCTGATGGCTTCAAGTCTGGCAACTGGAGCAAATGTTTCATCAAAATCTATTTCCTCTTGTTGAGAATAGCCTTTAGCAACCAATCTGGCTTTATTCCTTATGACAATGCCATTTTCATCCATCTTGTTTCTGAATACCCATTTTGTGTCAATAGGACTCTTGTTCTTTGGCTTGGGTACCAGCTTCCATACTTTGTTCCTCTCAAATTGGTTTAGCTCCTCTTGCATTGCTAAAATCCAATCTGGATCCAATAGGGCTTCTTCCACTCTCCTAGGTTCCTCCTGTGATAGAAAACTACTATATAGACATTCATCTTGAGTAGCC
Organism: Apium graveolens; assembly: GCF_009905375.1. Classification (NCBI taxonomy): domain Eukaryota; kingdom Viridiplantae; phylum Streptophyta; class Magnoliopsida; order Apiales; family Apiaceae; genus Apium; species Apium graveolens. The sequence goes on from NC_133647.1 coordinate 119,869,342, forward strand.
CTTCTAGTTTGCACTTTAGATGTAGCATCACCAATGATCAATTCAAAAGGTGATTCTTGGTCCATTTCCTTTGAGGTGGTAGATTAGCTCTAGATGAGGTTGCCTCAGTATTGTCATGATGTGAGATAGAATGTTGATTGATTGAAACTCCCCCTGAGTTGCTGATCCTTTGAAAGGAATTGGGAGTTCTATCAACTGATGAAGTGAAATGATTATCTGTTGACAGTCTGTGATCAACAGATGCTTCATTATGAACTTCAACGGATGATGCACTTTGTCTTTCAACGGATGCTGCATCGCTTCTTTCAACGGAAGCTGAATTATGACTTTCAACGGATGCAGCATTCTGTGCATTATCCAAAGGCAGATTCTGAATTCTTCTTGAGATGCCTTCTTCATCATTCTCTTCTTCACTATCATCACAGTATATCTCAATGTTGTCAAATTTGAGTTCTTCATGATGTCCCTCATCAGTTAGTCCATCAATCTTTTTATCATCAAACACAACATGTACAGATTCCATGATAATGTTGGTTCTTAGATTGTAGACCCTATATGATTTTCCAGCAGAATAACCAACAAATACTCCTTCATCGGCCTTTGCATCAAACTTTCCTTTGTGATCAGATTGATTCCTTAAGATGTAGCATTTGCAACCAAAGACATGTAGAAAGTTTAAAGTTGGTTTTCTTCTCTTGAATAATTGATAGGGAGTCATGTATTTTGCCTGATTGATTAGAGAAATATTCTGAGTGTAACATGCACAGTTAACAGCCTCAGCCCAAAAATAAGTTGGGAGTTTTGACTCTTCAAGCATTGTCCTTGCAGCTTCAATTAGTGATCTGTTCTTCCTTTCCACCACACCATTTTGTTGTGGAGTTTTTGGAGCTGAGAACTCATGCATGATCCCACTTTCTTCACAGAACAACTTCATGGTTGAATTCTTGAACTCAGTTCCATTGTCACTCCTAATATTCCTTACTTTGAAATCAGGATGATTGTTGACTTGCTTGATATGATTGATGATGATTTCACTAGCTTCATCCTTTGATCCAAGAAAATAAACCCATGAAAACTTTGAGAAATCATCTACAATCACTAGGCAGTATCTTTTCCTTGAAATTGATAATACATTGACTGGTCCAAAAAGATCCATGTGTAGAAGTTGTAGTGGTTCATCAATTGCAGATTCAAGCTTCTTACTGAATGATACTTTCTTTTGCTTTCCTTTCTGACAGGCATCACACAGTCCATCCCTTGTGAATTCCACTAGAGGCATTCCTCTAACTAAGTCATTTTTGACTAGATCATTCATTGTCTTGAAATTCAAATGGGACAGCTTCTTGTGCCATAGCCAACTTTCAACTGGACTTGCTTTGCTGAGAAGACAAGTTATGGATTCTGCATCTGTAGAGTTGAAATCAGCTAAGTACACATTCCCTTTTCTAACTCCAATTAGAACCACTTTATTGTCCTTTTTACTTGTGACAATACAGGCTTCAGAATTGAAGGAAACAGTATTCCCTCTGTCACATAGTTGACTGATGCTCAATAAATTGTGTTTGAGACCATCAACCAATGCAACTTCATCAATGATGACATTTTCTTTTGAAATCAAGCCATATCCCATAGTGAATCCTTTGCTGTCATCTCCAAAGGTTATGCTAGGGCCAGCTCTCTCCTTAAACTCTGTGAGCAGGGTGAAATCTCCTGTCATGTGTCTTGAACAACCACTGTCCAAGTACCATAGATTCCTTCTTTGTCCCTGCACACAACAAAATCAATCAAGTTGATTTTGGTACCCAAGTTTCCTTGGGTCCAGCCTTGTTAGTCTTTTTCCTAGACTTCATTCCTCCTGCATCTTTTGACTTAGGTAACTTTGGGTCAACCTTGGTCTCAGATGTGGTTGGTTGAAGTGTAGGGTTAGTCACAGAATCATTTAACATATTTGATTGAATTTGATAAGGCATAGGTTGTGCAAACATGTTATTCCACATAGGCATATTGTATGGCATTTGAGGCATACTAAATGCAGTAAAATAAGGATTGTTAATATATGGCATGTTTGCAAAATGTGCATGGGGATTCTGGTGAGACATAACAGGCATAGCATGCAGAGGTGACATAGACATGTTAGGCATGGAGGGATTTGAAGGCATGGGAGCATTTTTAACAGATTTGCAATTATCAGATAGGTGATTAACACTTTTACAATGCACACAGCTTTTTCTAGGAGCATACCTATCAGGTGTGTAATTGTTATGTTTATTAATCCCTACCTTCCCATTTCTTTTAGATTTTCTTTTAGTTTCCTTCTTATCCTCAACCAACTTAAGCCTATCTTTTAGCTGATCTAAAGTCATGTGTCCTATATTCACCTTACTAACATCTCTGGATGTGCTAGCTCCTTCTTTGACAAAGTTCTTGAGAGTTGAATCATTCTTTTTATTGAGACTTTTATTTTTAAAAGAACTTGCCTATTTTAATTGATGAGCCTTCAACGGATGCTCTTTTTCTTCCTTCAACGGATAACTTTCATCATCCGTTAATTCCACATCCGTTGACAATCCATCAATTAATTCTAACTCCTTTTTGTTTTTCTTCCAGGCATCCTCACAGAATGATTCAATTCCCTGAACCTTTGCAATCTGAACACTAACATCCCTAGATGTTTTCCAGACCTTGATTACCTCTTGCTCACTTTCTAACTGTGTAGAAAGAATTTCTACTTTCTTAACAGCTTCTGCTAGTTCACTCTCAACAGTCAAGCATTTAAGTTTTATCTTTTCAAGCTCAATTACCTGATCCTCTAACACAGCATTCCTATCACTTAAAAACACATTATTCTCCTTGATCCTAGTGTTTTCTTTTGCTAGTGATTTAAGGGAAACACACAAATGATATAATTCATTGGTCATATCATTTATGGCTTCATTGCATTCATGTTTAGAAAGCTGAGAGAGATCAGTAGTAATTACCTGGTTGCTTGATGAACTAGTTTCATTTTCATCAGAATTAGCCATCAGGGCTAGGTTGACATATTCCACATCATCATCTTCATTTACCCCATCTGCTGCCCAATCATCTTGAGTGAGAAAAGCTCTTTCCTTTTGTTTGAGCAAATCAAAATACTTCTTTTTGTAATCAACTTGCTCAAATTTCTTTTTCTCAGAATTTGGCTTCCTACACTCACTTGCAAAGTGTCCACTAATGCCACAGTTGTAACATTTGAACTTTGATTTGTCCACCATGTTTTTGTTTGGCTTAGTGAACTTTGTGTTTTTCCTGAACTTCATTTTTGCAAACCTCCTGGACAGAAAGGCCAAATGTTCTTCAATATCATCAGATTCATCCTGACTGGAATTGTCTTCATCCTCAGCAACTTGCTCTTTACCCTTGCTTGATTCTGATTTGCTTGTGCCAATTTTGAGACTTGGCATTGTCTTCTCCTCATTCCTGGCTTCCATCTTCTCACTGTCAGCTACAAGAGCAACTGTTCCTCCTTTTCTCTTTCCCTTTTCCAACAGTTCATCCTGCTCCATTTCAAGTTCATAAGTCTTCAGAATTCCATATAGTCTTTCAAGTGTGAAGTTCTTATAATCTTGAGAATTTCTCAAAGAGACAGTCATGGGCTTCCATTCCTTTGGCAGAGACCTAAGAAATTTTAAGTTGGAATCCTTGACTTGGTACACTCTACCATACAGCTTCAATCCATTCAACAGTTTCTGAAACCTGTTGAAGGTATCATTTAATGATTCACCTTCTTCAAAGTGAAAATATTCATACTGTTGAATAAGAAGCTGCATCTTATTCTCTCTGACCTGCTCAGTACCTTCACAGATGATTTGTACAGTATCCCAAACTTCCTTTGCAGTTTGGCTATTGATGACATTGTCAAACATATCTTGATCTAAGCCATTAAACAAAATGTTCATAGCTCTCTTATCCTTGCGGATTTCTTCCATGTCTTCAATAGTCCATTCTGCTTTTGGCTTGGGAATGGACTGTCCAACTGCAACTATTGCAGTAGCAGCTGTGGCTACTTTGTGAGGGATGTGAGGACCATTTTCAATACAGTTGATGTAGCTTTCATCTTGAGAAAGAAGATGTAAATGCATCTTCACTTTCCAGTGATGATAATTCTCTTTTTTCCAGGACTGGAATCTTTACACCAATATCCTTCCTACTCATGATGGTAGCAGGAGGATTCTTCTGTGCACTCATGATGTTAGCAGAATAGATCTTTAAACTCTTTGTATGTTAAGAGCTTGATCTGATACCAATTGTTATTCCCAGTGGACTAACAATGAGATTTACAGAAGGGGGGGTTGAATGTAAATCTCAAAACTTTTTCAAGTTTTGAGCAGTTTCTAAGGCTAAGTGTTTGAGTGATCAAATGTGTGTGAATTGCTTGAAGCTGATGCAGACAGATATATATTCAAACACAAATGTAGTGAGCACAAAGAACTTAAAAAAAAAAATTTTCTGGTGGATTTGTTGTTCCACCAGAGATGTGTTATTTCAGAAAATCTGTGATTCAAAGAATTAAATCACAGCTGCTTCCTAGTACAAACTAGATGATTTTCTCTTTAGATATTTCTAAACAGCTCAGGAAAATTCATATCTAATTACTAGCTGCTACTTGGTTTATATATCACCAAGTTTACAAGTGAAGACAAACTGTAAAATACAATTGAAAAGATTCTTCACATGTTTCTTCTTCATTTCTCTATCCAATGCAATCTAGGATAATCTGTAAATCTTTGAATACTTCCTTGTTTGCATCAGAATGGAAATGTTGCATTTTCTTGATTCCTCCTAGAGGCTTCCACATTCCAGTATGTCTCTGTCAACCCATGTGCCTCTGTTAGCTTGTGAATTGTCACTATCAACTGCTAATGAACTAAGCATCCGTTGAAGCTTTATCCGTTGATGCATTATCAGTTGAAGTCTTTCTCCGTTGAAGCACTTATCCATTGATGGATATTATCCGTTGAAGCAATAGAGACATCCGTTGAAGCTTTGTTTCTTATCCGTTGAAGGTCTTCAATATCCGTTGACACTTCTTCACTTATACACAATTACAAGGCATGAAATATTTACAATTAGCCCTCCTATTTGTACATCCATTAGTAGTCAACATGACTGATTATTTCCTAACAACATCTAAGAATTATAGCTTGAAACCAGAGAGTGAAATGTGCTACAATACTAAACTTATTGCTAAGTAAAGCTACTCCTTCAACGGATAGCCAAGATGGTCTTATCCGTTGAGGCTACAAACACTAGATTTCTACTTAAGTGTTTTGCTTAACTTATCATCAAACTAATACACATATTCCTAACAAAATGGAATCCAATATGAAAGACGTGGGTACTGTGATTGGGCAGCGTTTTCCTGATACAGGTGCACCGTTCAATGATGATATCTTTTGTCAAATATTTTGTTATGTTTTGAATAAACTCATTTATATTTCAGAAAACTACCACCCAAGCCAGTTACCCAGTCTAAAGAAAATAGTAGTAGTTTGACGAAGGGTCCAGTTATAAATGAAATTCTAGACTTGTTGCGCCAGCAACAGCAAAAATAGTTACAGTTAATCCAACAGATTCAGTAGCAACAACATCAACGAGGAGAGCTAAACCAAACTACCAGTTTTAAATCCTTTCAGTCTGTTAATCCCCCAGAGGTCAAGGACGAAGTGGATCCTGTTGTTGCCATAAATTGGCTGAAGGAAATGGAAAAGGCATTTACCCTCATGCAAGTAAGTGATGATCTTAGAAACCGATTATGCGAGTTACTTTCTTAAGAATGAAGCAAATTATTGGTGGGCATCCACTTGAGCGTTGGAAGGAGAAGACCCTGTTTCTTGGACAAGATTTACAGAATTATTTTGGAGAAGTATTTCCCGATGGTTTAAGGAATCAGTTGGAAGTCGAGTTTTTAGAACTAAAACAAGATGAAAGAAGAAGTGTGTTGGAGTATGAGGCCAGGTTTACAGAATTGGCCCGATTAGTTCCTGAGTATGTAAGTGTGGAGATTCAGAAAGTAAGGAGGTTCCAACAACGGTTGAAGCCTGAAATTCGCAGAGGAGTTGTGGCATTGCAACCCAAGACATACTCCTCTATGGTTCAGGCCGCCATGGTAATGGAAAGTGAGCAGAGGTTGACTGTTAGGGACGAAAGTTATAAGAAAAGGAAGTCGGAAGGTGTTATGGACAAGGCAGACCAAGGAGAATCCAGTCAGAGATTTGAGAATTGGTTTGGCCGGAGCAGGAGTAAGAGATTCCGGAGATAGAGTTTATTACAGGCTAGGTCTAGTGTTACTTCAGTTGCTTCCACTCCAACCCAGTCAGTCGAGAGAGCAGTGGATCACAAGTTCGGTGACAGGAGATGCAGTGGTGCGTGCAAAAAGAATGTGCAATGTTTTAAGTGTGGACATAAGGGTCATTATGCATCGGAATGTAATCCAGAAAATCCAGGAGTTACGTTTTATAATTGTGGAAAAGTTGGGCATGTTGCAAGGAGTTGTAGTATGGTTATTCAAGATACTACATCACAAGTGTTTAGAAGTTGGACGTAGTTGTAGTTGATCTGACACCCTCTGAGTTAGAGGGGTTTGATGTGATTTTAGGATTGAGTTGGTTGTCCTGTGTTATGACCAGAAGTGGTTTTAGAAGAAGCAAAGTATAAAGTGTACAGAAGCCAATAGTAAGGTAAGTTTCTGATGTAGAAGCAATATAAGAAATTCTTCCAATCATGCGAGAAAAGAAGTAATAAGTTAAGGACATAAGGTAGATCCACCATCTGTAAAAAAATACAGAGAAGAGAATACTGAAGCTGGAGGAATTTTGGGTAATAAATAAATGCCCTGGAGTCTCTGGAGGCCAGTCGAACAAAATAATTAGTTTGATAATTGCAAAAGTTATTGGAAGGAAGAAAGTGAACATACCCGATATAGTCCAATGAGATGCACTAGTGATGTTGCTGGGAAGAGGAGTGAAATTATGAGATTATGTACTGATTAGTGGGAGTTTAACAAAATAACGAATAAGAATAAGTAACCTCTATAGAGAATTGATTATTTATGTGACCTAATTCAAGGAGTGTGTGATTTCTACGGGATTGACTGAAAATCCAGCTTGAGGACATATCAAAGATTGCAATTAGAAGGAGTTAGGAGCGCTGTAAGTTTTGGTTATAATATGTGAAGTAACGAATGTATCATTTATCGATAAGGCATTAAGGAATATGGTGTATAAGGAGTACTTAGAAATTGTATTTATTAATATCATCCTCAGCTATCTAAGGATTAAGGAAGTCGGAGTAGAACACCCAAGGATTTTCCTACGAAGGTTGAAAAGGGAGTAACCGTATGTTAAGATTTCAAGGTATAAAATTTTTGGTTAAGATTATCAAAAGATTATGATATCCTAGTAACGACCACTCAGGCCGGGCCACTGCAGTAAAATATATATAACTAAGATTTCTAAAGAGCTAACAAAAAGAATTGGAAATTGGGGGAAATAAAGTCGAGTACCTGAGGGTGATGATAAGTTAGTACATGAGATTATTTCCCAACCTTAACTGATAGAAAAGCGTAGGAGGTGTTCGAATGTTTGGATGTTTGGAGTTAAGTTGAAAATGAGTACTACCTATCATCTTTAGATGAAGGGTCAAAATGAAAAGATGATTTGGACAATATAGGAAATGTGGAGAGTATATATGTTGAGTTTAAAAAGGAAACTGAAGTAATTACCTACTATGGATTGAGTTTTCTATGTTAATAGTTATCATGTTAACAAGAGAATGCTACTTTGTGAAATCTGGTATGGACATAAGTGTGAGTCCTCACTCTATTGAGAGGAAGTGGAAGTAGAGATAGTATTAAGTCCTAAGCTAATTCAGTACCTCAGAAGTGTAGTGGTGTTGATTCGAAAGAGAGTTGAAACAACTCGGGATAGACAAAGAAAGAAAGCGGAATTGCATCGAAAGAATATGAATGTATAGAATTAGAATCGTGGTACAGGCAAAAGTTTTATCTTAAAAGAGATTGGTTAAGTAGAATAGAAGGGACAAGTTGAGCCCTAAATATAGGGAATCATTCGAGATATTGATAAATATAGGTAAAGTTGCCCATGAATTGGCGTGGCTGCCGCACTTGCAGTATATATAAATAATATATTCCACGTGTCAATATTAAGGCGATAAGTAGCTGATTCGAACCAAGTTGTTGATTGGGAGCCAATGGGCTCCTATCCAAATTTGTTCTTCGTGGAATAATCGATCCAAATTCTAGATCGTTGAGAGCGAGTCCTTAGTAATGAATTTATGTCTATAGTGAGTATGCCTTGAATAATTCCTTGAGTCGAAGAGTCTACCTGAAAGTTAGAGTCAGAATTGCTTGACAAATATCCTCACTCATTTAGTTAAGTCAAATTCTGAGGACATATTCTTTTTAAGGTGGGAAAGATGTAACGACTCGTATACTTTTATATTTAATTAAAGTGTAATTATGGAATTATTAAATGGATAATATATGTGTATAGCTTCTGTCATCTATGTGTTGTTTTACTTCTATCTATGTGTGTGAATTATGGTGTCCAGGGTGGTTCGTGTAATTAATTATGGACTTGTATTGAATTGCTTTCACTTTTAAAAGTGGATTTAATACACGTTTATTGGTGTACATATGTGGATTGTCCCTAAAGTTGTTTTTATGACTTTATAATCTCAATATTTATTTTTGGAATTTTATAAAATTCAGAAATCAATATTTCATCAATTATTTAGCCCTGTATGATTTTCTGATTGTATTTATTATTTAATTCAGGAAATCTTTAAAAATTATGAAACTCATATTTATTTATGTTGGGAATATTCCGGGAATTTTAAAATTATTTTAGGAATTTTCGGGATTAATTTTACCCGCGCGTTGATTTGTTTATTTGAGAAAAGCGGGTATAAATTGTGTTTTAGAAATTATTTGAAAATTACGGAATTTATATTTTTATAAACTTCGGGATATTTATAACATTTTAAGACTACTTTCGTAATGTTCTGGTATTGCTTAAAGTGCAACTCGGTTCATAAATTTGTGAGATTCTGGGCAACCGGGCCTTAAAAGCTCGTAATTATCTTTTGAAAAATGTGTCGGTTTTATAACCAGGGGGACACGTGTTGTACTCTTCTTGCAGCATCTGTCAGCAAAATAATAAAATAACAGCACCCCCTTTCTTTTGTTTCGTTCCTTCTCGAACTCTCTCTAATCTCTCCTGTACTTCTCTCTTTCTCATCGATCACTCTGTTTTCTCTCTATTGGTCTCTCCTCTGTTTCTTTCATTCCCACGGCCTCTCCCCATCTTTTTGTCTGGTAAGTCGGCGACCTTGTTTTTTTTTCCGGCCCCCTTGCTGTTCTCGATGGCTATTCTGATTGGTTGGGTTGTGTATATACACACACGTTTTGTATGTATATGTGCAGTCTGGTTGAAATACTTCGCATTCTTGTTGTTGTTTCCGTTTGATTTCGCGGTTGCCGCCGGTTTTCCGGTGAGGCGGCCGGAGGATTGAACGGCCATGGGCGTGTATCCGTTTTATGTTGGCTTTTTTTGTTCGGTTGTTCTCTAGCATTTTTTTTTATTTATTTAATTGATTTACTGCAATAAATAATTGATCATATTTATGTAATGAAAATAAAATATTATACAGGAAATTAGTATGATTAAGCGGTGAAATTTGTGTCGAAAACCCGGAATTGTCGGGTACCCACGAATTTTACCGCCGTCGGCGATGAGCCTCGGTGAGCCGACGCTGGACCGTGATGAATTATTCTGAGTCCTAATATTTTAAGATAAATAAATGAATAAAATATGATTTAAAAATACAAAAATATGATTATTAATTATATTAAGTTGGTATTGGTGAATTTGTGAATTGACGTTGTTGACTGAAATCGGTGGTTGGGAATTGGATTGTAGTTGGTTTGGATTTCGGTTGTTTTGGTGAAATGAATTGTTGGATTTTTGTTGTTGTGATTTGACGTCGAGTTGTTCGACGGGTAGGCCGATAAACAGTGGAGGTGCTGCACGAATTTTTTGAAATTAAATTCAGAAATTCGGGACATACCCTGTAATTATCGGAACGTCGAACGAGTATAAATAAGTATATACATATATTCTGTATGGAACGTGATTGTATGTTGTGGTGAATGTTCTGTTAAAACCCAATAACCCTAATTTCGTAAAATGACGAGTATACGTATTTTCTGAAAATGAACACCGAACCGATTTTCGAGAACGTGAACCCTAAATTGATGCGTGTATAGTAATAATGTATATAAGTATGAGTCGGGATTTGATATCGAATGGGTAGATGTGTTATTGAGGAAATGTCAAGTATACCTGAATGTCTAACGTAGGGTATTCCGGCTCTGTAGGTTCTAGTCGAAGGACTCAAGATTTGATATTGAACTAAGATAACTTAGTGATCAGTCCGAGCGCAACAAGGTTCCCAATCGAAGGACCTGCGTTGAAGTCGGATCCAGGATAGTCAAATAGTAAAGCGATAAAGCCGAGTGTCCCGAATTGATTCAAGGTTAATCAGAGATAGTTGTAACGCTCTGCAAGGCAAGTACCCCTGACCATTCTTTTATGGTTCAGTACGTATGAATAGCTAAATGTTTTATTTTCGTAATGGAACAGAAACATTTTAGGTTGCGTATCCCCTGTAGTTATAAATCCCTATTTTCAAATTGTTTTGGGGAAAAGTAACTTCGAAGGTACCTATCTCGAATGAAATGATTTGCGAAATGGATTTTATATGTGTGCTGGTTAAATAAATGATTTTGAAAATGAGATAGGTACAAGTGTTTTGAAAACTGGATAAGACGGTCAGATATGGGATACATTGGGGCCAGAGTAGGCCTATTGAGGTGGCGTAAGAGGCTAATTCAGTTGCACGCAATATATAACCGATTAGTCCAGTAGGTCAGAGACCTAGCTAGTCTCTGAGTTCCGGAACAGGTATATAGGATGGCAGTGGGAGCTGTCCAGTGTTGATAGCCTGATCAGCTGTCTTCACATATCCGTAAGTATTTGATTTGGCTTTGTGATTCTCGTAACGGAACAAATGGTTTATCTAGTGGATTTGGAAATAAAGATAGCATGCTAAAATTAAACTCTGGTATTTATACACAGCACACTACTGATAATATTGTTTTACAGAGCATGCTAATTTTGAATATCCAGTTTATGTAGGTTTTACTTGATGTGCAGCAAATTATAATCTCTGTTCCTACCACTGTTTTATCATAAATTATTTTATTTGTTATTCATATAGCGGCACTGCTGAGCAAACAATTGCTCACCCTTGCAGAATGTTTTATATATGTATTGCAGATGCCTAGGAGATTCTTGCACGATAGTCAGGGCAGAGTTCCAGCTCCTTTCGTGTCAGGCTCCTCTGAGGTAGTTGGGTTGGACCAAATATGGTCTATCGAGTTGCTGTAATAAGATAGTGGTCAGGATTGTATTAGGTAAAATGGATTGTGATATTTGTATAGCCTAAATCATACTTAAACCTGGAAAAGGTCTTAGTAAAGGGGCCATGGATGTGGATAATTAGTGACTTGAATTATATTGTATTTATTATCATTGTTGTTGGTGACGTCAACTCCTGACCTCGGGGTTGAGGCCGTCACAAGACTTCATTATTAATGACAGATTTTAAGCACTTTTCTTAGTTGTGCCTTATTTCTAAGATGTACTGAAGTTTATCAGACTTTAATCTTTATCTGATATTTTGCTAATGCACACACTTTCACTCCATATGCATGATGAAAATTACTGTGGTGATTAAGTTGTTTTTGATAAACAGTTAAGTGTCATTTGCATAAATTCTGAGGACAAGTTCTGATGGAAGTTCTGATGCTTAAACTATGAAAAAACAAGTCAGTATTTGTATGAAGAATCAAAGAAACAAACATTCACTTTTTGAGTACAGAAGCCATGTTCTGATGACCGTTAAATTCTGATAATAGTCAAGTTCTGATATTAAACTCTGATGCAAACTCTGATGCTTACGTGGCATTATTTATTTACTTAACTTATTTGTGGTAAATACTCTAACGGTCATATTTTATCATAATATAATTAGGTGAGATAAAAACAGTCATAATCATTTAGTAAGTAGGAAGCGTGTTTTCCTTGAAACACTGCATGTGCACATTTATTACTGCTTAATACCCGTGCCCACTAATAATTTTTTGACTAATGATATGCTGCCTGGTGTCTAAAGTCTGTTCTGCTTCAATCATAACAGTTGTCAAAAAGAGAGTATATATATGGGAGTTAAAAGATTTTATAATCTTTTACCTACTTTTCTTTCTCCAATCTCTCTTATTCTCTCTCTCTCACTAATATTCTTTGAAGCTATTTTCTTACAGGCCTTTTATCAAACACCTTGTGTACACTCTATTTTCTCACTTATTTTTCACAGAAATGGCACCCAAAGACATCAGAACTTATTCTCTCTTATCTTATCAAGCTATCTTTCTCCAATCTCTCTTATTTTCTCTCTCACTAATGGAGCTAAGTTTGTTCCTAACAACTACTTGGCTATACTGAGCAAGGATGAAGTCCCATCAGAACTTCAATTCATCCAAGGTTTTCTATCTGGAAGTGAGATTGGGTATGCTTTGACCCAACCTGAAGTAATCTCAGGGACTCAGGTGCTGGAGTTCTGGAGGTCAGGAGTTTATGATGATGGTGGTGCTAATGGGTCCTCAAGCATCATATTTACAACATGGGAGTATGCACATGTGGTGACTTTGGCCACAGTTCGACAAGCACTCCAATTGCCAGAAAACTGCACTTATTCAACATTTGAGGAGCCAGCTCTTCAACAGCTAATGGCCAATCTGGGCTATGAGAAAAGTTTGTCAAAGCTTGGGCAGTTGAAGAGACCCTACATCAGGAGGGAGTGGAGCTTCTTCTTTGACTGCATTACAAGAACCTTTACAAACAAGTGTTCAAACTTTGATGCAATTCCTATCCTAAGTCAGCAAATTGGGTATGCTCTGATTACTCAATCTCATTTTGATTATGCTAATGCTGTACCAAGATTCATAGGTGATAGGATGACAGAAGATAGGAATACAGTCTATTTTGCTAGATTCTGTCAACTTATTTACAGTTTATGTTGCTCTGATGCACCCCAATTAGCAAGTGAGTTGATTTCACAATTTAAACTTGCTAAAAGAGCTTTTACTGATTTATTATCAATTGATAATAAGAAAATTGTTCTAAGATCCCTCCAAATTCCACAATCAGTCAAACAGTTTTTGGTAAACTCTAACTCAAACACCTATACCTCCATATATCCTGGTGTCCAACCATCCCAACTTCCATCAGTACCTCCAACCACTACACAATCAACCACCTCTCAACATTCTACAACTCATGAAAAGGTTGACAAACTTCTTGAAAAGATCGAAAAGCTGGATATGGAGACCAAGCTTGATAAAGAGAGGTTTATCAGACCTATTTCTGAGAAATTTGAAGCCATTGAGAAGATACAAGAGAAGCAACAGGCCCAAATTACTGAGGTCCTACAAAATCAAGCCTCTCAAAAAGCTCAATTGGATGAAATCTAATATTCAGTTGAACTTCTTCTCTCTCTCCTACTACCTGATGATGCCAAAAAGGGGGAGAAGGTAAGTAAGTCCAAATGCTCAATCACTCAGATACTGAAGAAGAAGGATGACAAAGGTGATGACCAGGGAAACTCTGATAAGAGTAGAGGTCAAGGAAAAGATCAAGGTCAAGGGCAAAGCAACAAGTTTTCTTCAAGGAAACTAAATAATGATGCAAGCAAATCTTCTAGTCAAAAGAAGACAATTTCTGAAGCTGCTCAAACTCAAAATTTGATATCAAGTGCTGATAATCAAAATCTTATAGAATGTACTAATACTCAAAATCTGATCTCAAGTTCTGATGTTAAGATTCAAGGAGGAAGTAAAGACTCTCAGAAGTTTTTACAAACTCTGAAGCTCAAGGGAAAGCAGACTACTGTCTACTACAAAGATTCCAAGATTCAGACACTTGATGAAGAGATTGCTAGAAGATTATTTCTGAAGCATAATCCTGGAATGGATTTAGAAAATCTCAAGGAGGAAGAAGCTAAATTTAAAGCTGAAAAGACAAATCTAAAGCCAAAAGCTTCTGTTGCAAAGAAACCTCCAAGGCCTAAGGAAAAAGGCATTATGATCAAGGAGAAGTAAAATACTGAGGCATCAAAGCCCAAGACTAGATCACAGACTGAGATTGATCCCAAAGACAAAGGGAAGGGAAAAGTTGATGAACCAACCAAGCCACCGGAGATGAAAATTCCACAAATCCTGATGAAACCAGTGTGCAAAATGGTTCAAGTTACTGATGATACTCTTAATGAAGATGAAACTGTCCAAACTCTGAAAAGAAGGAAGATTTCTGAAGAATCAAAGACAACCTCTGACAGTGCTCAAGTTGTTCAGAGTGAAGAACTGCAAGCTACAACAGAAATAACAAGTTCTGATAGAGTTATCAAGACATCAACCTCTGACATAGCTCAAGCTGATTTAGACAAGATGAAAGTAGCTGACAAAAAGAAACTTCTATGGAAAAATGTCAAACCATCAGATCCAAAGAAAATCCAATTGCTGTCTAATTTCATGACTATTGGGCTAAATGCTAGAGAACCAAGAGACAGGGCTGGACTAGGTTCTGATGAAGCTAAAATCAAGACAGGATTTGAAGTTGCTACCAGAGATCCATTTTTGCTAACTGACAAACCTCTTGAAGATGTTACACAGAAACACCTTGATAAGGTTATCTCTGTTCAAGTAGTACTGGATGCTCATGACAAGCATAATGTCAAGGAAAATCTGATTCTATTTCTTAAAGATGGAAGGACATATCAGATGTCAGAATCAGATGTGCTAAACAAATCTCTGAAAGAACTTCAATTCTTTTATTATCTTCTAGAGATAAAGTCTGATATTACCAGGAGATGGACAACTTTCATAATGAAGACCATAAGAGATAAAGCTAGAATTTCTGGTTCAAGGGTTACATAATTCATTCCTAATATTGTTGAAGATGATGGAAATGAGATTCCAATGAAGAAGGATTCTGCTAAACTTAAAGTGATACTGAAAGAGAAATGTCTATGCTATAATGAAGATTCTTCTCATCCAAGGGTAATAAGACTGGATGATGGTTTAGAAAGAAACCATATTTCTGCTCTAAGGACTGCAATCTACCATATTGGAAGTCAGAATGAAGAGTTGAAGCAAGTCAAGACTACACTATCTCAAGTCCTGAGGATTAAAGAAGAAAAGCTGATATCAAACTTTGTCAAGAATCATTTTGGATTCAAATTGACTCAGTGAGATTGGTAAAAGCTAAAAGGACTGTAAGTTGTAGTTAGTTATCTAGTTAAACTCTTATTGCATTTGTACTTAAATGTTTTTGACATCATCAAATCTATTAACTTGTATATTTTGCATAATTTACAAGTTGGGGGAGATTGTTAGATATATTTGAGATGTCATGTCTAATATGATTTGTGTTTAGTTTTCAGAACTTAACAACAGGACAAATAAGGACTTACTGAAGTCAGAGCTTAATATCAGAACTTAAGGTCATATCAGAACTTAAGTGCGGGAAGACTTTCAGTTAAGGAATGAAGCTGATTTACAGGAGAAGATCGAGACTAAAACAAAAGAAGATATGCATGGAAAGAGTTAGAAGACTGGAAGACTTGTAGAAGATATCTGATTGATATATTTTAGGAGACAGAATTGTATTCCATATCAATTAGAATATATCTTGTAACTGTGTACTATATAAACACAGACTTAGGGTTTACACTAAATGTGTTATCATTATCGAGAAGATTATACATTGTAACCTAGCAACTCTTAGTGATATTTGTTCATCACTGAGAGAGAACAACAGTTCATATTGTAACAGAGTTTATTGAATATACTTGATCTTTGTTACATACTTGTGTTAAATCGATTTGATTGTATAAACACTGTATTCAACCCCCTTCGACAGTGTTGTGTGACCTAACACCGGTAATTTCAAAATGACAACCGTATACAATAATATATATATATGAATTTGAAGCTGGTACAATGTATAATCAATCCCCAGGATCAAAATCAACAAACATATCCTAAATAATCTGTGAAATTGAAATTAAAAATAAATAAAACTAAAAAATAAAACTTCAATTCAGCCTATTTATCAATCGTTTGGTAAAACTAAACACATGAATCGATTCTACAATTCAATATGAAGCTATTCATATCATCAAATTCATCTGATAACCCCAGAATCAAAAACGCCCAAATTTGAGCTCAAGAACATCCAAGAACCCTAATTTCGAAGGTGTCCAGAATCAAACCTTAATTTTTACATATTATTGAACTCTATTTTTGAAGTATAATATATGAAATTGACCAGAAAAACATGCTCTACAACATGGAATAATCAAAATAATCAGATAATTACGTTTGCAAAAATTTATATGTTAAATCACATAAATTCGAATTAAAACAATTAAATAAGAAAATCACCTTGATTTTTGCACAAAAATGGTCAATTTATTTGGAAAGAACTTTTCGAGAGCTTCGATTTGATATATTGCACGCTTGAATCGGAGTTTGATAACGCCTTCGTTTGTGCGTTTGATTTTCAAGAACGCGGTGTTTTTAGGGTTTCTCTGTATTTTTATCGGTTTTAACTGACTAATTATGATTATATGAATAAAATAAAATAATAATTAGGCTATTTATATTTATGGAACATTGGTTCGTTTTGGATCGATAAATTTGTTACTTAGCCGCTAAGTAACTGCAAAAACGATCCGATTTGGTACCCGTATTGGATAATTATCCCAACCGAGCTTTTTATAAAATACTTTATACGAAAGTAATGTAATATTATCCCGTCTTGTGAGAATACGGGTTTGGTTGATCCATCAAAATGATTATTATATCGAAAATCTCGCGCCGGGACGCGTACGGGTCAAATCATAATCCAGATCGAAAAAGTTAAAACACGGAAAATGTCCGGAATTACCAGATTAGGTTAGGAAGGAGTTTTCGGAAGAGTTTCGGTTGTAAAAACGTAAAAATGGTCGAAGTTGGACAATTCCTGGCTTTATAAAACATTTTTGTAATTATTCAGATAATAATTAATAAATTCATAAATCGCTATAAAATCATATAACACTCCAAAAATTACCAGAAAAATAGCTTAACTATTTATATTTTATTCTGGACATATAAAAATTAACATACTCATATTTTATCATATAAAAACATCCAAATATTATTATCAATCATCAGATAATTCACCAAAAATTCACATTATAATCACATAATAATCATTTATTGATAAAGATAATTATACGTTATGTCCTGGATGTTACATTCTTCCCCCTTAAAGGATTCTGTCCTCAGAATCACACTAAAGAATTATACTGATACTTTTCAAGTATCTCACTTTCATTTCCTCAGGTGAATCTTTCAACCTTATAACTTTTCATAACTTTAACGTACAATATCAATCATTCCTCAACAGCCTCTCACTAACATCATATTCTATTAGTTGCTCATATCTCAACTCAAGCCTTCACTTTATATATATAATGGAGCCAAATTTACTTTTCCTGAGTATACACATATAAACATCCTATGAACTTGCTATACGGGTGGTTGTTAAGCCAATTCACTCCCACTTATCCTGCATATCTTACTGTCTCAAATGGACCGGCATAACGCATATAAAATTTTCTTTTCTTCCTAATTCTAGTAATTTTTGCTTATGAACATTTCCAACCTTTACTAGTTGTTGAACCTCATTCCAATATGTTTCTTTGTTCAAATAACCTAATTTGTAATCGCTTCCAATCGCATTCGAGGCTCTTTAATCATTCCTGTAATCTTCTTATTCTTCTACGAATGATATACTGAGGCCATGACGTATTTGATTTCCAACGTTCTCGAAGTTACACTAGAGTTAAGAGTTAACGAGAAAATCTCAACTGGGTACGATTGATGCATAATGTATCATTATACCTTACTTCCCTTGAATCACAATCGAATAGAGAAATTTACTAATCTGGAGGTATCACCCGCATATTTTAACCCATATTATCATTTATCTTGGTTCCAAGGAGTTCTCATACGAGACTAAATGCAATGTTCTCCCTTGACGTCTAGTCACATATAACGTCTATTATTTTCTTTATGTCATATTATCAGATTGTCTTCTTTGACATCTATGTCTTCTATTATATTCTTGAAGTAACTTGAATCCCTTGAGTCAACGATGTTTAGCCAAATTCCTCTCTTTTAGTTCTTCTTACTTAATGCTCGTTCAATTAGGAGTGGTATATATTGTTCTAGTTCGACACAATTCACCGTATTCTAAATATTTCTGTCAAATCTCCAATCAAATAGTATTGATCATTCACAATCAATTTCTGGATCTGATGACGTACTACCATTTCTTCAAGCATCAACTAACCTACTTATTGGACAAGATGTTCATTAATAAAAGAGAATGACTAGATTTGGGATAACCTATCAATAATGATTCAATTGACGTATCCCCTATTTTCTCTTCAAACCTGGTCACTAGATATTTCTTTTAGCCCTTGATACTTAATCGTATTCCTGGGATGTATTCCCTATCTTAATTTACAAATGTTTCATCAATTTCTTCATTTTAATACTGTCCAAAATTACTAGATTAAGTAATAATATCGACCAATTCCAATCCATACTTGAATCTGATAACGTACCGCAATCTCCGTGTAGCAATATCAACTTATTCTTTAGGTAAAGTATCTGTTAACAAAAGATTGGTTGGGTTTAGTTAACCTAGCCTTAATAATTTAAATAACACTTGCTTCATTTCTGGTTTTCAAGTGATTCTCTATATTGCTCCTTAACGAGCTATACTTGTTTTTGAAAAGGTTACGGTAATAGGTTCACCTTTTGATGCTGGCTTTGATTCTTTAATAAATATGACATTTACTTATATGTCCGTCTATTTCCATTCTTATGCCATGCCAATCAATACCTTCGTTTAACTTTCCATAATAAATCGCATACTTCGAATGAATTTCCTATCTCCAAATATATGTGTTTCACTCCATGCCTTACATTAGCTCTGGCATCCTGTGGTTCATAACTTTCTTATATCCTGAACAATCTTATAAAATTTCTTTATCATCCTTTTGATTCCACTTTCCTTTCTAGCTAAGTTCTCCATTCTCATAACTCATTGTCTATTTTTAACATAAGCGATTCCTTCTTTCTAATTGTACCGATTTGGGTTATCATTAGGCAAACCATTCTGTGGCTACTACTGGAATAAAAGATTTCCATAATTATTTGAATTCTTGTCAACCGAACTATCAAATCCCATTGTCAGCTACTTCCTTAACCTTACTTACGTAATCACTAATCGCACAACTTTCATTTTTAATCCACTTCAACTATTCTCTGTCACATCTTTGGCTTCTTCACATTGAAGATATGTTTCAAATTATTGAGTTCTAAGCCCGCTGTACATCGTCTCTCCTGCATAATCAAGAGATTTTTTTCTTTAGTTCACATGCCAACATTGTTAGCTTATATCAAATACTTGTATTCGCGAGTTCTCCAGTATTTTGGAATAATTTTTATTACATCGTCATTCTATATTGGTATACCTTCAAGTCCTTGAATAAAATATTATTGCAGATGGTAAAAATATCTTTGATCGTCTAACAGCATCTATACTGGCGTAGTTTCCAATCTCTTCTTTATTCAACCTCTCTTCTTCATTCTCTTCCTTCATTCTCTTGGCTCTTATCTCGAACCTTTAGTTCTTGAAAACGTTCTTCTCACTCGTATGTGCAGATAACATTTTAATTCTCTTATCTATTGCAAAGTGCATATTTATCCAATTAAAGCCTCGCACACTTGCCGTAACATCACGCTGATTCCGCTAAACTTCTGAATTCTACTGGTGTCCTTACTTCCTCCAAATTTCTCATTGCTTTGACTTCGGATCTGAAAATTATATCGGAATTTGACTTAATCTAATTGGAATCGATTTCCATCTAACTGACCATAAGTTGATAAAATTAACCGATTAACTCTTTTAATTGATCAATCGAACCAAGTGATGGCTAGCTAAATGAAATCAGAGACCAATTATATAAAGTCAGTTTGACTAAAGCCACTTCTTCAAGAACCGAGATCATAATCATTTGGAGTATCAACAGGAATATTAATAACACATGAAAGTATACTTTTGCCTTTAAAAGTAGGGTATTTCTAAAAATTTGGGCAGCATCTCTTCTACATTATGGACTACCAGTCGGACTCAAGCCGAACAATCAACTATATCAATCCACCACCATGAACTAATCATTTCACCATACTTCGGAACATATCATACTGATATTTACATATACTACCAACTAACATAACATATATCTTTTTATCCAACTAAGGACATCTCCATACTTTTCATTTATTCCTTCAAAATATCTCGGAACTCCACTAATGAATATAAAATTATTCTATTGTTTCTCAAAAACTTTATTCCAAGATTCTTCTAGTTCATCAATAAGCTCTCTAATTAACAATTTATATCACTTATACATGTTCATAAATTCGTTCAAACAAAACCTCTACCCTTGAGAATATGCGCTTCTTTCATTAGTTAACTTGTCTAATTTTTGATAATCAACACATGGTCTCAATTCACACTATCGTAATTTATGAAAACTTATTTTGGTGCTAAAGTGTTACTTCTTAAAAGATTTCGTAATTAGATCACCATTTCTTCATCTTTCTTTACGTCTTTTCATATGGAAACTTTTTCACTAGCCCAATTATAAGTATTGAATTTACCATAACTAGCTTACTTGGGTTAGGAGTCTTAACAGTTCCTTAAAGAACACGCTTGAGATTTATCGTACTCGATATTTCTTTGATTTCAAAATTTCATGGCAAACATCTCCCCGTGATTGAAGTATGTTTCACATTTTTACGTATTAATCGCTTGTCTGGGTCATTGTTGAGAATTCCTTCATCTACTTTTGTTGTCCCGTCAATCGATTGCCTCATCTAGTGTATGCAACTTCACTTGCTTATTTCTATGGTTAATTTACCTCATACAGTTTGCTAACTACTCTAAGTTACGCTCATAATCTTAGACTTGAAATATATCACGTATACAGATTTTTGCTTCTGATTTGATGTCATCGTGACAACCACGTTATTGACATAATTATTCTTCTTTGCACGGGCATGTCCACCGTTTATTGGCTTGTAATCATCTTTATACTCAACAAGTAATTCCATCGGCTACACGAGGTTATTTAACTTCTTTTAGAACGCTCAAAGAGTAGACTTTACACAAGAAGAAAATTTGTGTATATGATTCTGATTGGAAATCTTTTATAAAGAATAAGAGTACAAGAAAACAATCGGAAGGGTCCATAAATCAATAAGTCATAATCGAAAATGAAAGAATGAATGATGATTTAGATATGAATGAGATAACCATATTTGTACTCAAGATGGCCAGTCTTTCATACTATATGGCATACAGCACATGATTAGGTGGTGTCCCACCAGACTCTTCATCATTTCTATAAAGCGTCACATCATAACACTGCTTATCTTGAGAAAAAAGAAATATTTTAAGAAGGGAAATAATTTGAAAGGGATACAATAAATTTTCCTTTCCCTGTCTCATATATTTATTACTGAGAGAAGCTCACACGTATCCAACAATCAAGAAGAGTGTACGCAGTCATAGAAAAGAATGACACCATACGTTTCGCTGATGTATACTTTCAGGGCTCATTCAAGTAACAGATTCCAGATCTACGTTAGATGATAGATTCATAATATCTTCTGGAAATGCCTTTAACGTTTTAACAATCTGAGCATAATTGTCTTCCTATTGATTTTGCCGTCGTAACTCCTTGCTTCATCCCTGCCATGTAAGTCTGGTATTTTTAGCGTCATGCTTCCATGTTTGATACTTGAGTAATTCGACCATAATCACGTTCTTACAGTAATTTATAATCATAATTTCTAATTTCTTCTATGCCACGTAGCATAATCATTGATCCCGCAACGCCTCGACTCCGTCGATAGAAATATTATTCTTCTTCAATCGTCTGGAAGATTCCTCCAATTTCTTCGATCAACCTCGAGCTTCTTTTGGGTCAACGAACACATTTTAAACTTTAATAATTCCATAAATTGAATAAATAACATATTCGCACGTTGATTTGATTGTTGATATTATTAACCCAGGTTTGCACTCTCCTTCCGAGGAAATTTTAAACCTTTATGTATTAGCGGCTCTACTTGGCCCTCTGACTAACAATACTGAGTTCAATCAAGTATTCTTTCGGGTAATCTAATACTTATAACAACAAGAAACCAAGTAGTAATTCGACAACAAAATTTTAAAAACTTATTCTATTTAAAGAACTTTTAGAAATTATGTTAAGAAAGTCTTTTTCCGAAAACTTGTTTTAGAATTTTAAAAATCGCACACTTGGTCGTCCTTACTATATGCGTTGGTTGTTGTCCTCTTTAACCACAACAAGGTACCTAATCGAGGAAACGACCACCTAAAGGTTCATCCACTCCAATACCTCTTCTACTTTTTATTGAATCCATTTTGCCTTCACTAGCCACCGAAAACTTCATTTATTGTTGCATACCATTTTATACGTAACTCTAACTCCAGTGCTGGCATCTGGTACTATCTTTGATATTTTCATCGTCATCCTTGATGTCGTAGTTTCCAATAATCGATGCAATTCGACGTTCTTTCCGTACATAAGGTCGTATCTTCTTGTTGACCTTAATTATAACTAATAAGGTCGATATGTTGATCCTTGCGCGGCGCCCAAAAAGTGATAAGAAGATCCTCGCTACAGTGGTGCCTTTAAACTTGCGATGTTGGCTCTTCCTTAGCTTTACTCAACTCGTTGCCTCTAGCCTGGAGCTTAACCTACTACGCATTTCTAAGTTGGCTCATACTAAAACTTTTCTATCTTTCTTAATATAAAATTTCCACAGAAATCCATCACACTTTCCTTTAAAACCATATGAAAAGCAGGGTAATTTACCCAATCTCCATCGAGCTATCGACTCTTCATAACTATAGGATCTGGAAACTTAATATATCTATAGTGTCAATATATTCGCCTTCCACTTACCTTAATAATATCCTACCTTACTAATCCATATCGGATCTGCTAATCTTAATTCACACTAAAGTCGAACTCAAAATGAGTATACTTAGGGTCTTCCTTATCTTATATGACCTGTCAATCCTATCTTACTTTCACCTATTCTTATTTCAGGGACCAATAACCTGTAGCTCTGATACCAACTATAACACCCCCAAATCCGGGGTCAGGATTGGGTGTCACTAAACAGCTTTAAACAATATAAACCTGTATATTTGAACAAATATATAGATAACCCCTCATTATTCTGGATCGCTTACTGGTTATGGTATGAAACAAGAATCTAACCTTCTAAAATTTTAATATCCAAATACAACTTTATTACCTCTTTACTAACTTCCTCGCATTGCTCATTCTGACACCTCCAAATCCCCTTCAGCTGAAATCTCTTCACTTTTGCTGACTATTAAAAGCTATTCACTTTTGCCCTCATTTGATACTGAAAGAAATAGGATTTCACAAAGCAACGGTGAGCCAAAAATGCCCAGCAAGTATCATAAATGGTTTCCAAGTATTAGATCAAAGAAACTTCTGGAAATGATTTTCGAATGATTTCAAAACATCTTTATTTATTTAAAACAGTTGAGCGAATAAAACATCGGCCCTCGTTGGCCTTTAATCATAAATCACATTTTTTTTTATAAAAGAACAGTGAACGTTTCACTAATTCATCTCTTTGAAACAAATCTTTGTTTGATTTTGTTATCATAAACAATTCAAGAAGGAATGCCGTTAATGGCGATCAACAATAAATTAGACTGGACACTAGAAACCAACATATGCACTATAACTTGCTGATCAGTCAGGATATACTGCGGATCTATACCCAACTGCATAGACCTAACCAACATATGGGGTACCCAAGCAACTATGGCCTAATAATCAAAAGACCAGCCATCTCTGGCCCTTAGGGTCCAGTTCATTCCTGGCCCTCATCATAACCATCCAGTCCGTGGAGTATTTTGATGTCAAATCATTTTGATTTCAAAACGTCCCGATTCTGGGTTCGTAAATAACCCGAACTAATGGGTATTTGCTCAAGAGATCAATCGATAATCAAGGAACAAGATCAAAAGGCACTTGCATAAATAAGAGTAATTGCAGCGAAATATAAAAACATTTAACTATTCTGAACTTAGAATAAGAACGAAGAAATATTTGCAGTATTTTAGAAGAAAGGTTAGGAATACTTGTCTCTATTGAGAATCCCTCTGATCTTTAACTATCTGCCATATTACTCAGTCCTGATGTATCTGTATTTCCATTGACATGCCACTTGACCTTTCCTATCATTCACCATTTCAGGTTTATCTCTATTCTGAATTCACTCGTTTCATTACTATACATAATCAGGCTTTACTTTTATAATCTCTGTCTGCCTTTGAATGCCTCGCACTATGTGTATCTATCATAAAAGATACCATTCAATTAACTGATAATATATAATTGTCTAGTCTATACATTTATCCTTATCATCTACCCGCCCGATAATAACAGATAAGGATCATCTTTAATCTTATAAGTTTAATAGACACGTGGACTCATAGTTCATATAACACATAGGCACATAAGGCATGTATCACATATTTCATATAACACATAGTCACATTATTCATGTAGCACATGACTTGAATCGTCAAAAGATAGGTCTTGATACGTTTAGAATTGAAATCGGGTCAAAAAGAGTATTTTATTGATCAATCACGGACTCATAATGATTCATAAAATAAACGCCCTTTTGATATAAAAGAATTTAGGTCTCGAAAATATTTTTAATAGAAGCAAAATATTTTCTAAGTCTAGAGGCGTTAGTTTCGTATTAAACGGACGAATAGTTTATTTAATACGAATTTTTGAACATTTCCTGGAATTAAAACAGGTCTCCGAATCATTTTATAATTAAATAATAGGATTCGAATACCCGAATATGATTTTCAAATAATTTTATAATAATTATTAAGCCTTGAAAATAATTTTAAATAATATTTTAAAGCTCAAAACTATTTTTCAAAATTTTTAAATCCAAATAAATAATTAAATCTAATTAAATAATTAATTAAAATTAATCAATAACTAATTAAATCAATTAATCAATTAATATTTAAATTAATTGATCAATTAATTAATTAATTAATACTAAAATTAATTAATTAAATAATTTAGATTTATTTTTAAATAAAAATAATTTTCAGAATAAAAATAATGATTTTTAGAATTAAAATGAATTTTCAGATATTAAAACAGAATTTTTGAATTATTTTTAAAACAAAAATTCCAGAAACAGAATTTAGGGAAGGGAATTGGGGGTTTAGGGATCAAAACCGGATCATGGTTGGGTCAAGAATCTGGGTCGATAAAAACCGACTAGGTCGCGAAGAACACCAGTGGTTCTTCCCAGATTCCGATCGTTGCCGGCGGTTCTCCGGCCAGCCCCGATGAGGGGTCAAACAACGCGGTTCTGCCCGCTTTCTTGCTGCAATTCCATCGGATACATCAACACAACACACATGAATCACCAAACACCAGAAACAACTATCACGTCGTCAATTCCAACGACTTCCCGGCGAATCTCGATCAAAAATCGGCGATTTTCTGGTGATTTCAAAATGACAACCGTATGCAATAATATATATGAATTTGAAGCTGGTACAACGTATAATCAATCCCCAGGATCAAAATCAACAAACATATCCTAAATAATCTGTGAAATTGAAATTAAAAACGAATAAAACTAAAAAATAAAACTTCGATTCAGCCTATTTATCAATCGTTTGGTAAAACTAAACACATGAATCGATTCTACAATTCAATATGAAGCTATTCATATCATCAAATTCATCCGATAACCCCAGAATAAAAAACGCCCAAATTTGAGCTCAAGAACATCCAAGAACCCTAATTTCGAAGCTGTCCAGAATCAAACCTTAATTTTTACATGTTATTGAACTCTATTTTTGAAGTATAATATATGAAATTGACCAGAAAAATATGCTCTACAACATGGAATCATCAAAACAATCAGATAATTACGTATGCAAAAATATATATGTTAAATCACATAAATTTGAATTAAAACTGTTAAATAAGAAAATCACCTTGATTTCTGCACAAAAATGGTTGATTGATTTGGAAAGAACTTTTCGAGAGCTTCGATTTGATATATTGCACGCTTGAATCGGAGTTCGATAACGCCTTCGTTTGTGCGTTTGATTTTCAAGAACGCGGTATTTTTAGGGTTTCTCTGTATTTTTATCGGTTTTAACTGACTGATTATGATTATATGAATAAAATAAAATAACAATTAGGCTATTTATATTTATGGAACATTGGTTCATTTTGGATCGTATTGGATCGATAAATTAGTTACTTAGCCACTAAGTAACTGCAAAAATGATCCGATTTTGTACCCGTATTGGATAATTATCCCAACCGAGCTTCTCATAAAACACTTTATACGAAAATAATGTAATATTATCCCGTCTTGTGAGAATACAGGTTTGGTTGATTCATCGAAATGATTATTGTATCAAAAATCTCCCGCTGGGACGCGTACGGGTCAAAACGTAATCCGGGTCGAAAAAGTTAAAACACGGAAAATGTCTGGAATTACCAGATTTGGTTAGGAAGGAGTTTTCGAAAGAGTTTCGGGTTGTAAAAACCTAAAAACGGTCGAAGTTGGACAATTCCCGGCTTTTTAAAACATTTTTGTAATTATTCAGAAAATAATTAATAAATTCATAAATCACTATAAAATCATATAACACTCCAAAAATTACCAGAAAAATACCTTGACTATTTATATTTTATTCTGGACATATCAAAATTAACATACTCACATTTTATCATATACAGACATCCAAATATTATTATAAATCATCAGATGATTCACAAAAAATTTACATTATAATCACATAATAATCATTTATTGATAAAGATAATTATACGTTATGTCCCGGATGTTATAGGAGTACTCGGGATCTGCAACTGCTCCTGTGCTGGCCAATGGACACCAACCGCCACGCACAACTTCGTCACAATGGATGCATACGGAATAGACCCCGTGGTACTCCCCCTCAAGAACTTCAGAATACCCTGATAAATCACTATCCCAAGATCCATATAATCGCCCTGAAGAATGCCCCACAACAGCCGTGCACGCTTCACAGTAATCACATGCACATGAGAAGATGGCATGATGTTAGCACAAATAAACGCGTTCTATGCAAGGGCAAACCTGTTCATGCTAGAAGCCAGGAACGTAGAATACTCAGTAGTGCCCCTCTTGATCTTCCAGTGGGTATCAGGCATGCATAGTGTAGCAATAATAAGATCCAGATCAAAGTCCTCTGGAGTCTTATCGTTCCAAATATCCTGCCCGGGCTTCCTCGCGGGCTGCTCAATGACCCTCCTAATAGCATCAACACTGTACTCCACAGTCCATCCTCTCACAACCGTGAAGCCATTCTTCTTCGCCTTCGCATTCGCATAGAACTCGCGAACAACACTCATGGGAACAACAGCGGGTGCCTCGTAAAAAGAAACCCAGCCCATCTTCAGAATCATCTCTAACAGCTTACCATCCTTCCCCGATGGCCGAAAACCTCGCTCCTTGATGACAGGCTTCGAAAGAAGCCTCGTATACTCCGCTTTAGCCTCGGGAGTAAAAAACCTCGTCCTCACACTATCCACACTAGAAGAATCGGTGGTGCTGCTGCTTACTTACGTTCTTTGTCTCTTGGGTGCCATTGGACTTGAGTAGAGAGAATAAGAGTTGTGTTTAAGAGAGAATTTGTGAAGTGGTGAAGAAGTTTGTGTATAAGTTTATGTATTTATAGGTGGTGAAAAGAGAATTATATATGGAATAGAAGTGGGAATTGATTATGGGAATAGTGGAAATAATGGGTTTGATTTGGAGAGGGAAATTTGGGATGTGGGAGAGTAAAATTCGGGTAGGAATTGATTTTGTTAAAAATCCCGATTTTCTCTTCAAAAAACTGCCTTTTATTTTTTTTCAGAATTGTGCCCCCAGCGCGGCCGCGCACTAGGACAGCGCGGGCGAGCGCAACTTCTGCCAAATCGGCGCGGGCGCGCCTGGTTTCTGTAATTCCAGCGCGGTCGCACACTAGATCAGCGCGGGCGCGCCTGGCTTCTGAAGTTGGCCTTGAATTTTTCTATTTTTCTGATTTTTTTATGATTTTCTCTTTTCTTCTTGCTTCCTCTACCTACTAATATACAACAAACTTGGGTTGCCTCCCAAGAAGCGCTTGCTTTACGTCGTTAGCTTGACGTAGAAACTCGAGATCAAACGGACAACAAAACGGCACTAACCACCTTGCGGTTTGCCGTGTCACCATAGTAATGCTTCAACCTCTGACCATTTACCTTGAACGCTTGGCCCAGATCATTCTCAAAAATCTCCACCGCTCCATGTGGAAACACAGTTTTGACAACAAACAGCCCTGACCATCTTGACTTCAACTTTCCAGGAAAAAGACGGAGATGAGAGTTGAACAAAAGAACTTGTTGCCCCGGCACAAATGATTTGAGCACTAGACCCCGATCGTGCCACCTCTTGACTTTCTCCTTATATATTTTGTTATTCTCATAAGCTTGAAGTTAAAACTCGTCGAGCTCATTTAATTGAAGCATCCTCTTCTTTCCATCTGCATCCAAATCCAGATTAAATTTCTTCAAAGCCCAATAATCTTTATGCTCTAGCTCCACCGCTAAATGACACCCCTTACCATAAACCAACTGATACAGTGACATCCCTAGCGGAGTCTTGTAGGCTGTTCGATACGCCCAAATAGCTTCATCAAGCTTCAAAGACCAATCTTTTCTCGATGGACACACAACTTTCTCTAAAATGCACTTGATCTCCCTGTTAGATACCTCAGCTTGACCATTCTTCTGAGGATGATAAGCCGTAGCAATGCGATGATTCATATTATACCGTTGCATCATAGCAGTGAACTTGCGGTTATAGAAATGTGACCCCTCAGCACTGATTATGACTCTTGGAGTTTCAAATCTTGTGAATATCTGCTTGTGAAGAAAATTAAGCACTACCTTTGCATCATTCATTGGAAACGCCTTAACTTCAACCCATTTCGACACATAATCAACCGCTAACAAAATATAATGATTGTTACAAGATGAGACAAATGGCCCTATGAAGTCAATTCCCCAAACATCAAAGACTTCAACCTCGAGAAGCACATTGAGAGGCATCTCATCCCTCTTAAACATATTACCATACGTTGACATCGATCACATTTCAAAACAAACTGATGAGCATCTTTAAACAAAGTTGGCCAAAAGAAACCCGCTAGAAGAATACGAGATGATGTCTTTTCTCCACCATAATGTCCTCCATAAGCCGTTGAGTGGCAATCTCGCAAGATCCCCCTCATTTCGCTGTAAGGAATACATCTCCTGATGATGTGGTTAGCTCCTTGATGAAAAAGAAACGATTCATCCCACATATACCACTTCACTTCATATAGAAACTTCTTCCTTTGAGCGGGAGTCAAACCCTGAAGGCATAACGTTACTCACAAGGTAGTTTACTATATCGGCGAACCACGGTTCTTCTGCGTGCACTCCAAATAATTGCTCATCGGGAAAAGATTCATTAATTAAAGACTTATCTTGTGAAGTAGCAATTGGATCTTTTAAACGTGAGAGATGACCGGTGACTTGATTTTCAGTCCCTTTTCTGTCCTTGATCTCTAACTCAAACTCCTGAAGTAAAAGAACCCATCGAATAAACCTTGGCTTCGAGTCCTTCTTCGAGGCGAGATATCGAATTGCCGCGTGATCAGTGAAACTGTCACCTTCGTCCCAAGAAGATATAACCGAAATTTCTCAAAATCATAGACGATAGCCAAAAGTTCTTTCTCAGTAGTGGTGTAATTCAGTTGAGCACCATTAAGAGTCTTACTAGCATAGTAGACTACATGAAATATGTTGTTCTTGCGTTGCCCAAGAACTGCTCCAACTGCATAGTCGCTTCCATTGCACATCATTTCAAATGGTTCAGACCAATCAGGTGCAGTTATGATAGGTGCCGTAATCAAACTCTTTTTCAATGTCTCAAACTCAGCAAAGCACTCGTCATCAAACTTGAAGGGAACGTCTTTCTCTAACAAATTACATAACGGCTTTGAAATCTTCGAAAAGTCCTTGATGAACCGCTTATAGAAACCCGCATGACCAAGAAAACTGCTAATTCCCTTAACAGATATTGGTGGAGGGAGATTTTTGATCACCCCCACATTAGCTTTGTCCACCTCTAGACCTTTACTAGAAACCTTGTGACCAAGAATAATGCCTTGGCACACCATAAAATGACATTTCTCCCAATTAAGAACCAAATTGGTCTCAACACACCTTTTTAGCACTAACCCAAGATTTTGCAAACATTCATCATAAGAAGTTCCAAAGACCGAGAAATTGTCCATGAACACTTCTACATTATTTACAATCATATCAGAGAGGATGGTCATCATACATCTCTGAAAAGTGGCTGGCGCTCCACATAGGCCAAAAGAAACTCTTCGAAAGGCAAAAGTGCCAAAAGGACATGTGAATGTAGTCTTCTCTTGATCTTCTGGAGCGATACAAATCTGATTATAACCCGAATAGCCATCTAGAAGACAGTAGTAATCATGTCCAGCCAATCTATCAAGCATCTGATCAATGAAGGGAAGAGGGAAGTGATCTTTCCTTGTAGCCTTGTTAAGCTTCCTATAATCCATGCAAACTCTCCACCCCATGACTGTTTGCATAGGAATAAGCTCATTCTTCTCATTTGCTGTCACAGTGATACCACTTTTCTTTGGCACACACTGAACTGGGCTCACCCACAAACAGTATGCTTGCTTCCTTCCTCTAGCAGAATTTTGTGCATACAATAAGAAGGGCTGATTCCCTTGATATCTGCTATAGTCTAACCAATTACGTATTTGAACTCTCTAAGAATTCTCAAAAGCTTCTCCTCATCGGTACCTGAAAGGTCAGATGCAATAATAACAGGCAAAGTAGATACATCACCTAAAAATTCATACCTCAAATGTTCAGGTAAAGGTTTAAGCTCAAGAGTAGGAGCTTCCTCAATAGATGGCTTGAGGCGCTTCGAAGAACTTTTCAGCTCCTCCAATCCAAGCGATTCAAAAGGCAAATCCATCTTTTGCTTCCAGGGAGAAGCATTCAAATATTGCAAGTGCTCATCACCCTCCTCATCTTCGCTATCAGAATTCCCCAACAAAGCTTTCTCTAAGGCATCAGACCTTAGCAATCGATCGAGTTCAGAATTAACCACAGAATCGACCATCTCCACCTTAAAACACTCCTTGTTTTCTGTAGGGGATTTTATGGCATTGAACACATCAAAAGTTACATCCTGATCCATCACTCGCATGGTATGCTCACCTTTCTGCACATCGATCAAGGTTCGGCCTATAGCCAAGAAAGGTCTTCCCAAGATTATGGGAATTTTCTTATCCTCCTCGAAATCAAGAATTACAAAATCAGCAGGGAAAATGAGTTTATCCACCTTGACCAAGACATCCTCCACAATACCTCGCGGATATGTAATAAAACGATCGGCCAACTGTAAAGTCATGTATGTAGGCTTTGGAACAGGCAAGTCCAACTTTTTGAAGATTGACAAGGGCATCAGATTGATGCTAGCTCCCAAGTCACATAGACACTTATCAAACGACACCTTTCTAATGGTGCAAGAAATAGTGAAGCTTCCAGGATCTTTAAGCTTCGGAGGCAATTTCTGTTGCAGCACCGCACTGCATTCCTCCGTGAGAGTAACGGTCTATAAGTCATCAAGCTTCACCTTCCTAGAGAGAATACCTTTCATGAACTTCACGTAACTAGGTGTTTGTTCAAGAGCTTCAGCGAAAGGTATGTTGATGTGAAGTTTCTTGAACACCTCCAGAAACTTCACAAACTGCTTATCCAGTTTCTTCTTCTGCAGCCTCTTAGGAAAAGGAGGTGGAGGATAGATCTGTTTCTCCCATGTATTACCCTCAAGAGGAATGTGCTCAACAGTAGTCTTCCTTGGTTCCACTTCGGCTTCCTTCAACACTTCTTCTTCTTCAGCCTCTACTTCAGATTCTAGGGCCTTAGCTTTTTCGGGATTTGTAACCTTACCAGACCTCAATGTGATTGTTTTAACATGCTCCTTAGCTTTCTTCTTGCCTGGAACTTCAGTATCGCTCAGAAGCATGCCAGGTTAACGTTTTAGTAATGTATCAATAATTTCCCCGATCTGATTCTCCAAGGTCTTGATAGACATAGCTTGGCTCTTGTACATGAGCATTAACTCCTCCAATTCAGATTTTTCATTAGCTTGAGGTAACTGCTGAAGTTGAAGTTGTTGCTTCGGGACATATTGCGGTTGCTGAAAACCAGGAGGGTTATACTGCCTTGCTGTGTATGGATGATAAAATTGTTGCACCGCATTCTGATTATTGCTCCAGCTGAAGTTAGGATGAGTGCGGTTGTTAGGATGATGGGTGGCTGGAGCTTGTTGCTGTGATCTTTGAAAGTTTCTCACAAATTGAGCGGATTCGCTAGAAATAGCACACTGCTCAGTTTTATATGCTCCCGCACAAAGCTCATAGACACTAGAGATTTGATT
The DNA here is from genome assembly GCF_009905375.1 of Apium graveolens. Classification (NCBI taxonomy): domain Eukaryota; kingdom Viridiplantae; phylum Streptophyta; class Magnoliopsida; order Apiales; family Apiaceae; genus Apium; species Apium graveolens. The sequence goes on from NC_133647.1 coordinate 119,902,331, forward strand.
AACTCCATAATTAGTCAAGGTGTCCACCTTCATCGTCAAAGCCTTAAGTTGGGCAGCTATATCAGTTGCTGCATCCAACTCCAGAATTCCTGCTACTTTACCCTGAGTTAGCCTCTGAGAAGGATTCTGGTATTCATTAGCAGCCATCAGTTCAATTAATTCATAAGCTTTATTGTAGCTCTTAGCCAACAAGGCTCCTCCTGATGCTGCATCGAGAATGGGTTTAGAAGTAGCACCCAATCCATTATAAAAAGAGTTTATAATCATCCAATCAGGCATGCCATGGTGTGGGCACTTCCTTAGCATCTCCTTATAACGATCCCAAGCCTCACACAGAGATTCTCTAGTTTGCTGAGCAAACTGAGTAAGAGCATTTCCGATTGCAGCAGTCTTCGCCATAGGGAAGAATTTAGTGAGAAATTTTGATCAAGATCCTCCCATGTGGTGATAGACCCTGGTGGTAGAGAATGTAACCAACACTTTGCTTTATCCCTCAGAGAGAATGGGAAGAGTTGCAGCTTGATGGCATCTTCAGTCACACCATTAAACTTGAAAGTGTCGCAGATCTCGATGAAATCCCTGATGTGCATGTTAGGGTCTTCTTTAGGAGAACCCTCAAACCGAACTAAGTTCTGTATCATCTGAATCGTGCTTGACTTGATCTCAAAAGGGTTAGCCGAAATGGTTAGTCTGATGATGTGTGACTGAATATCATTGATCTTAGGCTAAGAATAGTCCATCAAAGCCTTAGGAATCTCTGCTTGATCTCCCATCACTACTAAGACTGGCTCCTCGACTTTCTCTTCTTCTTCTACCTTCTCTTCATCCTCCAAAAAACCCCTTTGAACCACTACAACTTCTTCCTTGGCTTTATCCATCGTTCTCTTACGAGACCGAGAACATATGCATACATGCTCTCTAGAGTACCTGGAATAAGGCAAGGAAACAAATAAGTAACAATGTCCGAGTCAATGAACTTTAACGAACACTGATGACAAACACATAAACTAAAAGTTAACACTGCAGTCCCCGGCAGCGGCGCCAAAAACTTGTTAGGGCTAAACGCGCGCTAATAATACACGCAAGTATACGCATTCACAAGTAATATAGAATTATTTGTAGTTCGTTCCCACAGAGACTGGCTTTGGTTAACTATGTAATTTATGCACTTATACACCGATGGTATAGTATTATCCAATGCTAAGACGATAACAATATGGGGTTTTGATTATAACTACGATTAACTAACAATTATAACTAAGAGAGTAAAAAGAGTTGTATATTATATGAGACAAACATGGGATTTTAACTTCATTAAATACTTCATTCAATAGCCTTATTGTTCTTAACCTTAGCATGCAATGGTGATGACACTAATCAGATAACACGAAACTGCTAAATGCCAACATTCATTGCACGAATAATATACTACCAGACATCCACAAAAGAGATAGAAGCTGAATAGACATCAATTATATTGAGATCCTATATGTCTATAGAATTTGACAACATAAAGGTCTAAAGCACAAGTTATCTATCATGATTACACAGGGCAAGTAAGATGGTCAAAATTACCTACGAATCATGCATAACAATAATACATGAACCTATGCTAGCATGGCAAGTTCTAAATCCTTAAATTCACTGTCGCTTCATTAAAGATTAACTCACTATCTTATAAGTTTACGACACTCATAAGACGAATAAGCACAACCAATACTAGGTTATCATACAATCACCACACACTAAGATATTGAAACAATTTAACTAAAGAAATCCATAAATAAATCCACTAGAACCCCACGATAACGATTAGCCCATAATCGGGCTCATCATCATTGCGGGTTCCGATGAAAGCATGGTATAATAAACTTAGTCTTTATATTGAATAAATAATAAAACCAAGTACGAAACAAGAGTAAGGTTCACGAATAAAAAAACTAGCGTCCAAGTTGCAACTTAGAACAAAAATTCACTAGTAAAAACAAGATCTTCTTCATCTTCGTTTAATCGTGCTAACACGGTCTTCCTACGGCTCTCCTTATGCTCTGGTACGTCCCTCTTTGGAAAATGTCCTTTATTTAAGTATATATAGCAGCCCATGCAAGTAGAAGTCCTCCAAATTAGATTTTAAATAGAATCAGGATTCAAATCTCCCGACTCGGCGTGGCCGCGCGCTTCATCAGTGCGGGCGCGTTGTCCTCCTGTTGTTTGGGCGCGCCCGCGCTGGTCTGTTGTTTGGGCGCGGTCGCGCGCTAGACCAGCGCGGGCGCGCCGTGCTTCTGAAAAATCTTCTTTTTTTCTTTAATTCTTGCTGCAATTAAGTTGGCTTCCCGAGCTTTATTCTTTGGACACCATCCTAACACCATATTAACATCAAAATAATGCTAATTTACCTGATTCTTAGAATAATGCCTGAAATGCAAAAATACTAGAAAACACATTAAAATATCAACAACTTGAGTACAATTGCATCAATTCAAAGTTTAATAGAGCATTATAAAGTGTCATAAATGCCACTCAACACAAGACTTGATCCATCTCCAATACAAAGTCTTGAGATAGCCATGCATCCACATTCTCATCTTGTGCAGCATCATTCACTATCTTCTCCTTATGTTATTTAACATCTTCATTGTATATCAGCATAATGGCTTGATAGTCTTGATTGCTCATGTCTGAAGTGAGTAGATGCTGTGAGATTTTTGCTAATCCAGAAATCTGCTCAACAAGAAGATCATCCACAGATGTAGGTTGAGAGTTAGATGTTTGCAGCCATTAAGAGAGAAGGTGTTGTTGTTGAGGTTGTGAGGTTGAAGGTTGATCAGAACAACCTGTGACAGAAGTCACAGTTTTACTCACAGATTGTTCTGTGGTTATGACAAGTTGTTATTCCTCACATGTAGTGGGAACCTCCAATTGAATTGGAGGGGATTTGACTGGGTTACTGTCATGTGCATCAGTCTCAAACCCTTGTACTTCTTGCAAAGCACTGTCACATGAATGTGATAAACTTGCCTCTCCCATAGTAGGGTCATTGGAAATTGTACTCCTAGCATTAACTGCTAAAGCAATTTTTGCTAGGGTTTTGAGGGGAGTTGTTCCTACATGAGGAACCTTCAATTGAATTAGAGAGGATTTAGATAGCTCCCCCTTAGGAGTACTACCCTCAAACCTAAAAGCCTGTGAAGGCTGATTTGCACATGAAGGTGCATTTGTGACATCCATGGGGTCTTCAGTAAAAACTGATGAATCCCCCATATTTTGATGGTGTCATCAAGGTCTACCCCAGCTAGTAGCTTCTCACCATCTGATTGTAGTGCCTAGGTGGGGAGCAAGGTTTCTTGAACCAAGTCACTTGATTTAGCTTGCACTTGAGAAATAGATTCAAGTGTTGTATGAGAAGAAGAAATTTGAGAGATTAGAAGTTGTTGTTCAAAAGTGAGTGTTGGCAGATCCCCCTGAATAGATGAGGGAGCTTAAATAGATGTGCTCTCACTGTGTGTGCCATCCTTATTTCTCCTACCATACACTTGAATTTCTTCAGGTGCAGGCTGTGCAGACTCTATATAGGATGCATTGGGGTGAATGCTCTTTTCAATAGACACATCATGTTGAGAGAATGTATCTAGAGTCTGTTTAGTCCCTATTGTTACAACTGCATCCTTTTGGGAGGATACATAGGTGGCTTGAGTGGTCAGCTCAGATTTCTTACTCTTCTTTGTTCTTTTAACCAATGGTGACTCAGCTTTTGTTTGTTCCTCACCACTCTCATTCATAACTGTTAAGGTTATCTCCTTCCTCTTCTTTTTACACACCTCATCCTTCTGAGAAGATGAGGTGGTTGGTTTCCTAGCTGCTAGTTGGTTTGAAGAAGTGGTTTCAGCTTGGGAAGGTCCCTGTGGGTGTTCCTGTGTTTGTACTTCCACATGTTCAGCAACCATAGCTGTGCTAGACTGTGCATTTGATCTCATGTCAGGCATTGGGTAAGGGTAAGTCCTAAACCTCTCGAACATGAATGGAGTGATTTCCAGACTCACATTTACGTTGTTCTTTGTAGTAAGTGAACCAAATATTATTTTGGACACTTGCTTATAATTGCCTATTTTAGTGTTATCTATACCATTCAACAAATGTATGTCTGTTACTTTATGATTAAAAGTAGATATAATGAATCTAGGAAAGAAGATTTCCTTACCTCTAGAAGACAGGAGCATGGTTATCCTGGTTACAAGTTATTCCAGGATTAATAGACCAACATTCAAGTATTTGTTGTGGGCTATTGAGTACACCAACTTCTACACCACACTTGAAATATTGTCATACCCTGTCTTCCTGCATGTGAAGGCCCTCACTATAGAATCAAACATAAAGGACCATTTTTTCCTTAAATTTGTCCTGTTCAAGCTTGACAAGTTGATTCTTCCACCATAGTTGATGAAGTCCATAAACTCAGTCAGTTCATCCTAGGTTGGCACCTCCACTAAGTTTACAGTTGATAGACCCAAAGCTATATTCACATCTTGCTCATTGAACTCTATCTGTTGGCCTCCAACTGAGCAAGTTATCACTAGAGATACAGTGTTGTCATTCATAGTAGTCTTTACCACAGCTGTTGTCCAAAACTCATGCAGAACATCCAAGTACATGACTAGGTTAGCAGTTAAAGCTCCTGCAAGGTAGGATTCAGACAAAAAATTTTCAAACCCCTTGAAACTATCAGGGGCTTGGTTAGCATCAGTAAAATCTAGGTAGTTTGTTCCTTTCTCTGGGATAGTAGCTCTAACAATATTGAGTGCCATTGTTGTTTAATGAGAGTGAATGGGTAAGAAAAATTAGTGAGAAAGGAGTGAAAACGAGAGAGAAATTGGTTTTGGATTGGAAAGCTAAGTCACTTGAGATCTCGAATGTGTAAGTATGTATATGTATCGAAATATCTGGATATTTATTGTAAAAGCAAATGACTTATCGAGAAGTCAAAAATAGACGTTTGGGTTATACTTATCGAGAAGTCAATTTGAAAAAGAATTACATATCGAGAAGTCATTTTAAATTACTCTTTTAGAGAACTAAAAATTAAATTATCGAGATGTCAAATAAATACTCAGTTTATCCAGAAATGGACAGAAGTTGATTCCAATTTTTATTTGAATAAATTCAAAATAAAATGAGAATAATTTTGCCCAAAGTATTTTACCAAAATAATTTATTGAATTAAATTATTTTAGTTCTGAGTTATATTTAAGTCTAAAAAGATACTTGTAGAGAACTCTATAAGTTAACACTACTATAGAACTTTACAATGACTTATCGATAAGTCATAATAATGCTTATCGAGAAGTCACTCGAGAAGTCTTAAAATGACTTGTCGTAAGTCAGCTAGACTTATCGAGAACTCAGTTCTCTATATACTTTTGATCAATTTGATTCTGCCTTGTGTTAGTTTTACATGTGGAAGATGTAAATTAACATTTAGACAGTTTACTTAGAATTTGAAAAATTCGAAGCTGAAGTTATTTTTGAAAAATAAATATGCAGAGATTTCTGAAATATTTATAATTTATATTTTAGTTAATTTCTAGTTAAATAAAATTAATTTTGATTTACTAGAAATTAATCTGTTACAACACATTAGCTGAGTTCTTGCCTTGAGATGAAGAATTAAGCATTCCAATTTCACCTACAAGTCTAGTGAAAGTTGCTTCATCCAAAGGTTTAGTAAAAATGTCAGCTAATTATTAATCTGTTGGAATAAAAATAAGCTCAATGGTACCATTTGTAGTATGTTCTCTAATAAAATGGTACATTACATCAATGTGCTTTGTTCTAGAATGATTAACTGGATTAGCCACTATGGATATAGCACTAATATTGTCACACATAATTGGAATTTTGTGTAACACTAGGATAGTCCATTAGCTGATTTCTAATCCAAAGCATTTGAGCACCACAACTTCCGGCAGCTATGTATTCAGCCTCTGCTGTAAAAGTTGACACAGATTGTTGTTTCTTGCTATACCAGGATACAAGTCTTTGTCCAAGAAACTGACAGCTTCCACTAGTGTTCATTCTATCAACCCTGCATCTAGCAAAATCTGCATCTGTGTAGTCAACAGCTTCAAAACCAGTTCCCTTAGGATACCATAATCCCAAGTTTAGAGTCCCCTTCAAGTATCTGAAAATCCTTTTTACAGCCATCAAATGTGATTCTTTTAGATTGGCTTGAAATCTTGCACACAAACATGTAGAAAATATGATGTCTGGTCTACTTGCAGTTAAGTAAAGCAAAGATCCAATCATCCCTCTATAGCTTGAAATATCTACACTTTTGCCCTTTCTATCTTCATCCAACTTTGTTGCTGTAGACATAGGTGTAGATGCAGATGAACAATCAACTATACCAAACTTGTTCAATAAATCTTTGACATAATTAGTTTGGCTGATGAAGATTCCATCACTTCTTTGACTGACTTGTAGTCCAAGAAAGTAACTTAATTCCCCCATCACACTCATTTCATATTCACTCTGCATAAGTCTGGAGAATCTTTGGCACGGCTTTTCATTTATAGAACCAAAGATGATATCATCCACATAAATTTGAACTAGTATCATATCATCATCATGTATCTTGTAGAAGAGAGTTTTGTCTATTGTGCCTCTGGTAAAACCATGTTTAAGTAGGAATTCTGACAATGTATCATACCAAGCTCTAGGTGCCTGCTTTAGTCCATATAGAGCCTTGAGTAACTTGTACAGAAAATCTAAAAATTCTGGATCCTCAAATTTAGGTGGCTTTTGCACATAAACCTCTTCTTCTAGCTTACCATTTAGGAAGGCACTCTTAACATCCATTTGATACACTTTAAAATTTGAATGTGCAGCAAATGCTAGAAAAATCTTTATTACTTCAAGTCTTGCAACTGGGGCAAAGGTTTCATCATAATCAATTCCTTCTTCCTGTGAGTAGCCTTTTGCAACCAACCTTGCCTTGTTTGTAGTAACTGTACCATTTTCATCCATCTTTTTCCTGAACACCCATTATGTTCCAATTATACTTCTGTTCTTTGGTGCAGGAACTAACTCCCAAACTTTGTTCCTTTCAAACTGATTCAGCTCTTCCTGCATGGTAGATATCCAATCAGGATCCATTAGAGCTTCTTCAGTTTTCTTAGGCTCTACTTGAGACAGAAAGTATGCATGTAGGCACTCATTAGTAGTTGCACTTCTAGTTCTCACACAGCAGTAGGATCACCAATAATTGCTTCTCTAGTGTGACTTCTATCCCACTTCCTTGTGTGAGTTTGTTGATTTGTGCCTTCATCATTTTCTTCATTATTGGTATGACTGGTAGATCCTTCTTCTCTTTCTCCCCCTGAGTTTGTGCTATCAAATTCAGGTGTTTGAGATGAGCTTCCATTCCCATGATTTTCTTGTTTAGTAGTCTCCTCATTCATCATCTGTTATACAGTAGCTTCATCTTCTTCATTAGAATCACTGTTAATGTTGAGGTTTTCAAATACAAGGGCTTCAACTTCATTATCATCAAGACATTCCAAGCCTGGACACTTGCCATCATCAAAAGTCACTTTTGTGCTTTCCATAATCTTTTTTTGATCAATCACATAGACCTTGTAGGCAGTTCTCTCCAATGAATATCCCAGAAAAATTGCTTCAAAAACCTTTGAGTCAAATTTTCCCACATATTCAGAGTTGTCTTTTAAAATGTAGCACTTGCTTCTAAACACATGAAGATGCTTTACAATAGGCTTTCTCTTAGACATGATTGATAAGGTGATTTGCCATGAGCCTTGTTAATGAGATATCTGTTTTAAATGTAGCATGCAGTATTAACAACTTCTTCTCAAAAACTTATTGGCAACTTGGCATCTTGCATCATTGTTTTAGCAGCTTCAACTAATGTTCTGTTCTTTCTTTCAACTACTCCATTTTGTTGAAGTGTTCCAGCAGCTGAGAATTCTTGAACAATGCCTTTGTTTTTGCAAAATTCACTCAATGTTACATTCCTGAATTCTGTTCCATTATCACTTCTCAATCTCTTTACACAACTTTGATCTTCAGCCTGTTTTTCTATCTTCTTTATGTGCTTAATTATGATGCGTGGAGTCTCATCTTTAGAGTGCATGAACTCTACCCCAAGTGTATCTTGAAAAATCATCCACCATCACAAGTGCATATTTGTTCCTTGAAATTGATAAGATATTTACTGGCCCAAACAAGTCCATGTGAATAAGTTGTAATGGTGCACTTATAGAATTCACAGTTTTTGACTTGTGACTTGATCTTTTCATTTTTCCTTTCTGACAGGCTTCACAAACTTCAACTTGAGCAAACTCCAGATTAGGCATGTCTCTTACTAATTCATTTCTGACCAAGGTGTTGATTGCCTTGAAATTCAAATGAGTCAAATTTTTATGCCATAGCTTGCTTTGTTCTTCTGATGCCTTGGTGTAGAAGCAACAAATTTCATCCTTATTTGCTGAGTCCAAGTCTGCAACAAATAACCTTCATTTTCTTTCTCCTTTCAGAGCAACTTCATCAGTTTTCTTACTGATAAAAGTGCATTCTTCTTTGTTGAATAAAATTTCAAAGCCTTTGTCTACAAATTGGCTAACACTGAGAAGATTCACTTCAAGACCAGCTACTAGTGCTACATCATGAATGACAACATTTCTAGAAACAATCTTGCCATATCCCATTGTAAATCCTTGGATGTTGTCTCCAACGGTCACCAAAGGGCTAGCCTACTCCTCAAACTGTGATAGCAGGGCCTTATCACCTGTCATATGTCTGGAACATCCACTGTCTATGATCCATATGACCTTCTTCATTTTTCCCTGCACACAATGAGTTTTAAGTGTGTTTAGCAACCCAAGCAGTGTTGGGCACTTTCTTCTTGTTAACTGATTTAGCATAAGTAGAATGAGTTGTTTCAGATAAAATAGAATTCATTGACTGTTGTGCATTTTTCCTATCTGTTGTAGACCCAATTTTTGTTTCTTTAAGGTCTACTCTCGGCTTGTAGCAACTTTTCATCACTTTCAAATTGCAAGGGATGCAATCAAACTTGTCACATAATGAGCATGAATCATTTGCATATGCTTCATTGTATTTGCAGGTCCTTCAACTGGCTTGCTAACAACCTTTTTACAAAGGTGAGTTAGGTGATTCACAGAGCCACATTTCTCACATTTTTTTCTTGGAGCATCTGCAACATAAGAAAAATTGTTGCTTTTGTTTATCCTAATTTTCCTATTTCTATTTTTCTTCTTCTTTCTTGCATCTTCAGTTTTGGTTACTTTGACAGGTGTCTTGGAACCTTGGTTGTCCATGAGCTTCTCTTCCACTTTGAAAGATTGAGTTGCTTCTGGATTTTTCTTCTCATTGTCTTCATCAGCAATTTCTTGCTTGATAATCAACTCTTCTTCACTGAAGTTAACTTCACATGCCTTGAACATAGGCGCAACTATAACGACCCGTATATTTTTATTATTATTTAAATATGTAATTATGGAATAAACAATTAAATAAAATATTTGTGTGGGTTCAGTCAGTGGGTTATTACTCTATCACTATGTGTATGTGATTACTAGTGTATGGAATTGAATTGCGTGGTTAATTAATGAATTGTATGATTTTGTATCATTGTTAAAAATGGTATTATTGCAGTTTTATTTCCATAAATACTTGGATTGACTGTAAAATTGTTTTTATAACTTTATAATTTCAATAATTATTTTTAGGACCTTATAAAATTGAGAAATCAATATTTTATTAATTATTTATTTTTAAATGATTTTCTTAGTGTGTTTAATAGTAAAATCCATATTTAATTATGGAAATCTTCAAAAATTATGAAACTTATATTTTATTAAGTTCGTATTATTCTAAGAATTTTCAAATTATTTTGGGAATTTTCGGGATTAATTTCACCCGCGCGTTGATTCGTTTAATCGATAAAAGCGGGTATAAATTATGTTTTAGAAATTGTATTAAAATTTTGAAAGTTACATTTCTATTTACTTCGGGGTATTCCTAACATTTTAAGATTATTTTCGTGAATTTCTGAATTTGTTTTAAGTGGAGCTTGTTTCGTTAATCGTAGAATGCGGGTACAAGTTGTGTTTTAAAAACGCTTGAAAAATTAAGAAAATTTATGTTTTATTAGTTTCGGGATAACTATAAAATTTCAAGACTAATTTTGATTTATTCCGATGAGTTTTTAACCGCCACTCATTTCGTTAAAATATAAAATATCGGTAAAAACAGCTGGCAAATCGGATAGATACGGTGGAGCTTATCCATTTCTTGCCCTTATTTTACCCTTGCCTTTTCACTCTCACAACCCCATCTCCCTAAAGTCTCTCTCTCATATCTTTGTGGCCTCTCCTGCTCCACTCTCGCTCTTCCCTTCCCCACCCCTGTTTTTCTTTTTCTTTCTGATTCCCCTATTTCTCTGCTCGGTTGCCGTGCTCTTCTCTGGTCACCGCCCTATTCCGGTGATTATTCCGACCTGCTTTCTCCGATTTGTTCCTGTGATTATCTATATATATACATGCAGTACGTGTGTTTGTGGGTTTGTGTGTGTTAATTGTGTGTCTGTGTGTGATGCCGATGTTCTGATTCCGGCGACCCTGTCACCGATGTCGCGCGTGTATGCGCGTGCTGGTGGCGCGTGTATAGGTCAGTCGGTGGTCTGGATTGTTAGATTGCTGCTGTGATTCTGTTACGCATAATCTGATTGAATTATTGGATATTATTGCAGGGAATTAATTGATGCATATTTATGAAATAAATATGTTCCGTGCGGGTTAAATTTTCAGTTATCGGTAGAATTTATTCGGAAACCCGAATATTTTCGGGCACAATAAATTTTATCGCCGTCGGTGATGAGCCCCGGCGAGCCGACGATGGACGATGATGATGTATATCTGAGTCCTAATATTTTTAAAATAAATTAATTAATTTGTAAAGCTATTTTTGAAACGAGAAATTAGTTAATTTAAATCGAAGTTGGGCACATAATTTTGATAGTGAATTGTGATTACTGGATTAATGGCTTGGGTGAATGATTGATTGTGACTGATGAGTTTTATTGGTGGATGGGAATGTAAAATTGATTGTTGTATTGTTGTTGTGGTTTGATGTCGAGTTGTTCGACGGGTAGGCCGATAAATAGTGGAGGTGCTGCCCGAATTTTTGGAAATTAAATTCAGAAATTCGGGACATACCCTGTAATTATCGGAACGTCGAATGAGTATAAATAAGTATATACATATATTCTGTGTGGAATGTGATTGTATGTTGTGGTGAATGTTCTGTTAAAACCCAATAACCCTAATTTCGTAAAATGACAAGTATACGTATTTTCTGAAAAATAACACCAAACCGATTTCTCGAGAACGTGAACCCTGACTGTTGGGTGTGTTATTGTATTGTAACAATATATATAATTACGAGTCGGGTTTGAATATCGTTGGGTAGAATTGGTGTCGAGGATATGTCAAGCATACCTAGACGTCTAACGCAGGGTATTTCGGCTCTGTAGGTTCTAGTTGAAGGACTTCAGAAGTGAAATCGAACTAAGGATAACATAGTGATCAGTCGACAAGTATAGAGAGGTTTCAAGCGAAGGACCAGAATGTTGAAGTCGGATCCAGGATAATCTGATAGTAAGGCGATAAAGCCAAGTGTCCAAGTTAGTCCAAGGTCAATCAGTATAGTGGTAAAGCTCTGCAAGGCAAGTACCCCTGACTATTTTTTTATAGTTCAGTATGTATGAATAGCTAAAGTGTTTTATTTTCATAATGGAAAAGAAACATTTTAAGTTACGTATCTCCTGTATTTGAAAATATTGTTTAAAATTATGTTTTGGGGAAAAGTAACTTCTGGAAACACCTATCTCTAAACGTGATTTAAATGAAGAGAGTTTTGAATAGTGTGCTGTGACAGATTGGTGTTAAAAAGAGATAGGTGACAGTGATTTTGGAAACTGGATAAAATAGACTGTTTTAACCCACCTATATCGTGGAAGGTTTTGATCCACCTATATTGTGGAATTTTAAAAAGAGGTAAAAAGGGAATTCAGTTGATCTATTGGAGTTGTGTAAGAGGCTCGTTATTTGGTAACAGCCCAGCATGTGGTTGCGTAAGTGACTAATTGGATTGGGCATTCTGTTTAACCGATTAGTCCAACATGGGGGAAAGACCTAGCTAGTCTTTTCCCAAGTTCCGGAACACATTCTTATTCTGGATGGCCGCTAGTCACTGTCCGGTGAGGGTAGTCTGATCAACTATCTTCACCCGTTAAACGTCCAATAGACTTGATTGATTCAGTTTTGAAATTGGTTAACAAATCAACGTGTTTGAGATCGATGATGTTGTGGTTCCAGTAACGGAACAAACGATTTTGGGTCCCCGTGACGGGACAAATGATTTTATGGTTCCTATAATGGAACGGAAGGTTTGAAAATGAAAATAGCATGCTAAAAGAATTGAACTCTGGTATTTATATACAGAACATGACTAATATTGTTGTTTTTCAGAGCATGTTAGTTTTGAATATCTAGTTTATAAATGTTTTACATGTTTTGCAAGCGAGCTATAATCTCTGTTCCTATCACTGCATTATTATAAACTGTTTTATTTGTTATTCATATAGTGGTACTGCTGAGCAAGCAATTGCTCACCCTTGCAGACTATTTTATATATATATATATATATATATTGCAGATGCTTAGGAGATTCTTCTGCGGTAGTCAGGGCAGAGTTCCAGTTCCTTTTGGTGTCAGGCTCCTCTGGGGTAGTTGTGCTGGACCAAAGATGGTCGGTTGAGTTGCTGTGTTAGGTTAGTTATGTCAGGATTGCTTGTAAGTAGTCGAGTTATAATAGTTGTAACCTAAATCAGACTTAAACCTGGAAAAGATCTTGGAAAAAGGGGTCGTATCTATATTCTATCTTGGAATTGATTATATTATGTTGTTATGGTGATTGTTGATGACGTCAACTCCTGACCCCGGGGTTGAGGCCGTCACAGAAACAACCTTTTTCGGCATTGCTGGAACATTTTCATTTTCTATTGTTTTTTATTTGTCACCTATATTTTTCTTCTTGCTGTTCAAGGAATTATAATCAAGACCAATAACAATATTTTCACATGACTTGTTTTTCTCATGGTATTGTCTAACCAACTTAGATGGATTCTTGAAGGACTTCAACTTCACTTTATTCTTTTTCAGCTTCCCCCTTAACACTGCTTCAATCTTACTTGCACACTTGAGCTTGTTCTTTAGATATACATTCTCTTGTCTCACAGCTTCAAAGCTCTACCAATAATAATTCAGCTTCTTATTTCTCATTTTCAAGCATCTCATTTATCTTTGTCAGTCTGCTAACTTCTTCATTAGCAGCAACCATACTTGTATGAATATGAAACATTTCTGTGATCATCTTCTCTACAGTTTCCTTATATTGACTCACATTTAAATTAATGGTAGTGAGAGTTGGTACATGTGATTTTGATGAGGATGACTCTCCTTGTTCCAAGGCCATTAGTGCATAATTTCCAACTTCCTCATCTTCATCATCATCAGAGTCATCCTAACTCTTTCCCTCTGCAATCTTTGCTTTGCTGTTTTTTCCGAAGAACTTCATACTTTGCTTCTAGTTCAAGATAAGCTTTGTCTTTCTTGGGTTTCCTGCATTCTGTAGCAAAATGGACTAGTTCATCACCATTGAAGCCCCTTATTTTTGATCTGTCAACAGATCCAGTTTTGTAACCATTTTTGCTATCAGATGTGTACTTTCCTTTTCCTTTCTAGCTATTGTCTTTGTTGAATAATTATCCTTTACCTTTGAAGAATCTTGGCTTCTTTACTCTAATATTAGAGAACTTTCTTTCCAGATAGGCAATTGACTGATCAAGCTCATCAAGTTCATCCAGGGTGTAAAACTCATCTTCTTCCAATTCATGAATGACTTGTTCCTGTGAATCATTGGTTCTTTGTTCACTTGTTGAGGCAACTGGAGTCTGGGATCTTGGCTCATCATTAGAGGTCTGGCTTTCATTGACAATTAGAGCACTTGAACCAACTACAACATGCCCTTGACCAGTTCTTAATGATTTCCTTTGAATTATCTCTAATTCATATATTTTTAGGATTCCATATAGAACTTCCAGTGTTATTCTGCTCAAGTCTCTCCCTTCTCTGATTGCTGAAATTTTCTGTTCCAAATGATCAGGGAGTGTAAGCAAAAATTTCAGGTTCACTTCTTCAGCTTCATAGTATTTGTCATTGAGCTGCAAGTCATTTATCAGCTTGTTAAACCTTTCAAACACATCAGTGATACTTTCTTTTGGCTTAGGCATGAAACCCTCATACTGTGAAATTAATATCCTTCTTTGATTAGATCTAACTTCCTCAGTTCCTTCACAAAGTATTTCAATCTTTTCCCAGATCTGCTTGGCAGTGTCACAGTTGACAATATTGTTGCACATTACATTATCAAGTGACTCTATCAATATCAGCTTTGTGCCACTATCCAGGGAAACCTTTTCTTTCTCAGGCTCAGTATACTTAGAAGGATCTTTTGGAGTATAATGAGCTGGGATGACCATGTCTCCATCTGTAGATTCTTCAACTCTATCCATAAGAATGAAAGTCCCACTTTTGAGAATTTGAGTGTAGAGTGGATTGGCCATCTTGATAAACAGCAACATTTTCTTCTTCCACAGAGTGTAGTTAGTTTTATCAAAGGTATGGATTTTGATGATACTATTTTTTTGTGTATTCATTCTTCCAAGATCTTGAATCTGTTTACTTTCATATTTTGCTATAATACCACTTGTTAGGTAATGAATTACACACATAGGGGGGGTGAATGTGTTTTTGTGTTTTTCTGCTTTTCTTGAAATATTTATGGTTGTAAACAAAGTAAATCAAACCTTGTAGTAAACTGTGTTAAGACTGAAATTAAACATGCAACAATAAATAACACAGATCTTTCAAAACTCACTTAATTTTATATAAAAATTAAAAATGTTTTGCTACAAAATTTCTAGGCTCTTTGTTGATAAAGAGCTTAGCTTCTTTATTGAAGGAGTACAAGAATTTCCTGATCTAAATTGTTACAACTAACAAAGGACCAGCGTTAACTTTATATGATAGTTAACTACTAGTTTACACAGTGTATAATAAGAGATGCTATTCACTTTAGTAAACTGTCACTTATCATTTCCATTTTAGGAAAATTATATCTTCCATTTCTGTCTTAGCATATCTTTGCAGATTGTGTTAACTTTGATCTTCCTTTGTCAGTTAATCTTCACCCTTGATCTTGCACACTCTTCAAGCTGCTTTTTGTAGACTTGTCAATCCAACTGGTTGAATTGTTTGTTGATTATTAATCTTGGATATTGAACTGGTCTGCAATTTGTACTTTGAGATTTTACCTCGAGATCTCCAGTTAGGCATATAGAGAACTTGACATCTCGATAAGTATATTGGCTTATCGAGATCTCTAATCACTCTATTGTTGTTTTGACTTGTAGAGTTCTCTGAGTTCTCTATAAGAGAGTTTAGCTTATCGAGATCTCTCCACTTCATGTCTTCACTTTGGCTTATAGACATCTCTGAGTTCTCTAGTGACTTGTTGAATTATCGACAACTCAGAGTTCTCTAGTAAAATTTGACTTGTCGATAACTCAGAGTTCTCTAGTGAATTTTGACTTGTCGATAACTCTGAGTTCTCTAGTGAAATTTGACTTGTCGATAACTCAGAGTTCTCTAGTAAATTTTGACTTGTCGATAACTCTGAGTTCTCTAGTGAAAAAATGACTTGTCGATATCTCCAATCTTCATGTCTTCAATTTGGCTTGTCGATATCTCTGAGTTCTCTAGTAGCTTTCCTGAATTCTCTATAAGTCATTCTGGAGTTCTCGAATGACTTCTCTATAACACTAAATCTGTGACTTGTAGAGATCTTGACTTAGAACATTTTTCTCCAAACAGATTTATTCAACTCCAAACTTCTTCATAATTCTTCTGAGGCATGATCTTCTTGATCTTCTTCCAGATAGAATCATTAGGCTTGATACTGTTTACAGAAAAAGACTCCAGTCTACTCTTTGACATTTTTACGGACTTTAAATATTATAATACATAATGTAAACTAGGATAACAATACAACTTACTTAGGGCTATCAATTTGACTTAGTCTTGTTATTGAACAGGCATGTCTTGCATAACAATACCCAAGTGAGACTAGGGTATAATTTTTATAATCATTTCGAGAACAAAGTATTTGTTGCTCGGGCCGCTGTATTTCTTGAGGGAGAACTACTTTCTAAGAAAATCAATGGGAGGATAATACATCTCGATGAAGATCGAGAACCACAAGATAATAATGAACCAGAGTTGGAATAAGATATGGATGTACATCAAAATGTTGAAAGTAATCATGTTCAGGAAACACGGGTTGTTCATAGATCTAGTATGATTCACCATGAGCACGGGAGAAATTATGGATTTCTTTTGACTCAAGATGGTGATGTGATGCTTACGGATAATGATAAGCCTCTCACCTACCAAGATGCTATGAACAGTCCAGACTCCGAGAGATGGCTGGAGGCCATGAAATTTGAGATGGAATCCATGTATCAAAATAAAGTATTGACTTTAGTTGATTCACTCGAAGGGGTAAAACCTATAGGGTGCAAGTGGGTTTTCAAGAAGAAAACTGGCATGGATGGTAAAGTACAGACCTATAAAATGTGACTAGTGGCAAAAGGTTTCAAACAAATTCATGGTATAGACTATGATGAGACTTTTTCACCAGTTACTTTGGTTAAGTCCATCGGGATTTTGCTAGCAATAACTGCTTACTTTAACTATGAGATTTGGAAAATAGATGTCAAAACCGCTTTCTTATATGGGATCCTTGAAGAGGATGTATATATGATATAACATGAGGATTTTGTCGATCCAAAGTTTTCTAAGATGGTCTGTAAGTTGCTTCTATCTATTTATAGATAGAAGCAAGCCTCAAAGAGATGGAATATTCATTTTGTTGAACAGTCAAAGAGTTTGGATTTATTCAAAATGAAGATGAACCATGTGTTTATAAGTAGGTTAGTGGGAGCCATGTGACATTCCTAGTATTATATGTAGATGACATATAACAAATAAGGAATGGCATACATTCTCTACAGGCTGATAATACTTGGTTGAGAAATAGTTTCTCGATGACAGACTTAGGAGATACTACCTAAATATTAGGCATTAAAATCTATAGAGATAGATTGAGGAGATTAATCGATCTAGTCGCAGTACATACATTAATAAAGTATTGCATCATTTTAGGATGCAGGAGGCAAAGAGAGGATATGTCCCGATGTCTCATGGGATAGTGATCTCATAGGATAACTGCTCTATATCATTAGATGATAAAGGCCGTCTTAGAAAAGCTCCATATGCTTCAACAATTGGATCTATAATGTATGCAATGATATGTACTTGTCCTGATATTCCATATGCTTTGAGCATAACGAACAGATACCAGTCTAATCCATGTAAGGGTCACTGGATGGTTGTCAAGAATATTCTTAAGTACTTAAAGAGGACTAAAGATTTATTTTTGGTGTATGGAGAAGATAGGGAACTAGTTGTAAAGGGTTACACTGATGCTAGTTTCTGAACCTAATTTTTGGACAAAAAAGGATGATTAAGTGTTTATGTCTGTTTTGTGTAAATATAAGTGATGTTAGCTGGAATAGTTCACAACAAGAACATTGATGATTCTATAATGGAAGCCGAATATATTGATATTTCTGAAACAGCCAAGGAGACTATTTAGGCATGTCCTTAGACGATATCATATTATTAATGAGATTAATGATCAAGGAGATATAAATGTAAAGTGCATACTAATGATAATGTTGCAGACCCACTGACTAAGGCTTTGTCGCAGCAGAAGCATGATGGTCATACTAGTTGCATGAGTATTAGATACATGGGTGATTGGCTCTAGTGCAAGTGGGAGATTGTTAGTGTTTGTGCCCTAGAGAGAATACTATGATGTTTTAGTTTAAGACATTTGGACTATTAATATTTATGTTCTATCGATTATTCTTTTTATAATTTATTAATTCTTAATTTACTGCGATATAAATGTTAGATTAATAAATGTCCTTGGAATATGATATGAATTTTATATCTCTAAGTACGTGACTTAGAAATGAGATTATGAGAAGAGTATCAATATTCTTAAAGGTCCCTAGTCAAGTATTATTATTAAGGGACAATAATAATGCATTAAGATTGGTGTGTTTGTTGACTGATGATCATATCTTATTGATCATAGGTATAGTGATACTAAAGTCAAAAACGCAAGCAGATGTATATGTACATGGTGCTGGACAGACCCAATGTGAGATTCCACATGTATGTTGTGTCATAAGTAATTCTCACTGTGATAATGATGTAATGGTCCCTAGACTTGAAATCATTATATTTTTATACAAGAATTAATATACTTTGATTACATTAAAAGTTACCTTTGACCGGGTAATGATAAAAGTGTATTTCGGGTATGTTATGAATCGTATGAGAAATATGAATGATCTAGAAAGGATTTAACCCTCCTAATTTTAGGAGTGATATTATTGGCCTCTTGTCTGAGCTAGACTATAAAATGTGTGGCCACGGTCAAATGTTGATTTGATATGATAGTCTACTCATTGATTAAGGAAACCTTGATTAAACATTGATGAGGATGATACATTACATTCCTCTAGTTTAATCTATAATACGTGGTTAAAGGGATTATATTACATTGTACATTATTCACGAAAGGTTAAATCGATCACCGATTGAATTATTATTACTTTGGTAGCAATGATATATTATTAGATGCCGCTCATTATTTACGATTTTAAATTAGATTTAAAATTCGTTGCCAACGTAATAATAACCTATAGGGTCACACACAAAGAATGCTTGAGGGATTAATTAATTTAAATTGGAGTTAAATTATATTAAAGTAATTCGAATTATTTATAATATTGATTAAGTATAACTTAATTAATTAGATAAATAATGATATTCGAATTTACTAATATTAATTATGAAATTCAGTTGTTCAATAATTAAGTGTGACTTAATTATTATACAAATAGGAATTTTGAATTAATAATAACTCATAATTAGTTAAGAGTTATATTTCTTTTTCTACTCTCTATATAATATCTCTTGTGTGGCTGATTTTGTGTGCAAGTCTTTTACTAAAACCCTAGCCACCAAAAGAGAAGATAAAGAGAGCAAGAAGAAACGAGTTTGTGCTAGTACACATCCAATCCTTGAGTTTAGGCATTCGAATGAATACCGATAGACCGTAGATCGCGAGAGCGGGATGCGTGGTGATTGAACATTATTTGGATCTCCATTATTCAAACAATTTATAAAGCTTCTTAAGATAAACAATCTGATCTAAGAATTAAATATCTATTTTTCGCATGGATCCTGCGGCGGGTTTTGAAAATTCTGGTTATTCACGTTTTTAATTATTGTTTTCGTTGCGTTTATGTCCTCGAAACCCTTCATGTTGCACATAAACTTCTTCTTCCAACTCACCATTAAGGAATGCACTCTTTACATCCATTTGATACACTTTAAAGTTTGAGTGAACAGAAAATGCAAGAAATATCCTTATTGCTTCAAGTCTTGTAGCTAGAGCAAAAGTTTCATCATAATTAATTTCTTCCTCCTGTGAGTAACCTTTTACAACCAACCTTGCTTCGTTTCTTGTTACAATTCTATTTTCATCCACCATCACAAGTGCATATTTCTTTCTACACATGTGTACCTTGAGTAGTCATCCATCATCACAAGTGCATATTTCTTTCTAGAAATAGATAAGACATTAACAGGTCCAAACAGGTCCATGTGAATGAGTTGCAAAGGTGCACTTATAAAATTCACAGTTTTGTTCTTGTGGCTTGATCTGTTAGGCCCATAATCAACAGTAGTGGGGGGGGTGAATACAGTTAATGCAATCAATTCGATAAATTTCAACATAATCAACAATTTTTATATTAACAGATAAAAACTGATTACAAATGTACTCTCTCGAAAGGATGAACAAATATCCTTGAGAGCTTCTAGGTTATGCGAATGATATAACAATGTTCGTAATGCATATAGCATGAACCTAATTTGTGCTTTATATTGAGCACAGCTACACAATGTATAAGGAATCCTATTCTATTAACAACAAGGAAACCTATTACAATACTTCTGAGATAAATTCCATCACCGCCTTGAATTCCTGCTTTTTTTTTCTCCTCGAATATCTACTGAAGTGACAAATCCTGATGACATCATCTGCTGATCATCAAGTACTAATATAAGTACTGATGACGTCACTCTTCGGTAAATGCTGATATAAGTCCTGATATGAACATCTGATAGTTTCTGCTGATATCATCAATTATATCTAGCATAATCTCTTTATTTTGCCTTTTTGACAAGCCTCGCAGACTTCATTTTGAGTAAACTCTAAGTTTGGAATGTCTCTCACTAACTCCTTTTTGACCAAGGTATTGATTGCCTTGTAATTCAGGTGAGAGAGTTTTTTGTGCCATAGCTTGTTTTGCTCAACAGATGCCTTGGTGTAGAAGCAACATATTCCATCCTTATTTGCTGAGTATAAATCTGCAACAAACAAGCTTCCTTTTCTTGCTCCTTTCAAAGCAACATCACCAGTCTTTTTTGCTGATAATTGAGTAGTCTCCTTTGTCAAATGAAACTTTGAATCCTCTATCTGTGAATTGACTGACATTTACGAGATTTACCTCAAGACCAGCTACCAGTGCTACATCTTTAATGACAATATTCCCAGAAATAACTTGTCATATTCCAATGTGAATCCTTTTATGTTGTCTCCAAAAGTCACCAATGGGCCATCCATCTCCTCAAATTGTGATAGCAGGGCCTTATCACCTGCCATATATCTGGAGCATCCACTGTCAATGATCCATATGACAATGTTCGCAATGCATATAGCATGAACCTAATCTGTGTTTTATATAGAGCACATCTACACAAAGGAATCCTATTCTATTGACAACAAGGAAACCTATTACAATGCTTCTGAGATAAAGTCTGTCACCGCCTTGAATTCCTGCTTTCCTTTTCCTCCTCGAATATCTACTAAAGTGACAAATCTTGATGACATCATTTGCTGATCATCAAGTACTAATATAAGTACTGATGATGTCACTCTTCAGTAAATGCTGATATAAGTCCTGTTATAAACTTCTGATAGTTTATGCTGATATCATCAATTATATCTATCAATCTCCCCCAACTTGTGCATTATGACAATATGTACAAGTTCCAATTGATGATGTCAAAACTATCTAAATGTAGAAATCAAGTAATCGTATTCATTCTTACTTCAGTGAATATCAGACTTTACACTTCATTCTGAACTTTAACACAGTCTGGAAAATCTTCAAGAAACTTCCTCAGCAGATTCTCTTCCATTACATCTAAATACCATTGCATCCTCTGTTTATGTTCCCTCAGTTCATCTGTTGATTCATCATTCTGATAGATGGCAGCCCTGAGATTATGTAACTTTGAATTTCCAAGAGATAGATCATCCAGCTCCAGAAACCCAATTTTCTTTCCATCAGGATTAAAGGTTAAAACTTTAGTCCCTAGACTCATTACTATATTGGCTCCTCCAATTGGCATATCAACAATATATTTAGATTGATCAATGTACTTTGTAATGTAGTTTGATTTGTAAGGCATTCCTCTCTACTTTAACTGTATTAGGTTCTTTATGAATGCAGACCATCTGGCAGTTACAGAATTAGTTTCCTTGAGAATTATAGCAATAAGTTCCAATTCTTGCCATGTTTTGTCTCTTAACTATTCTTGATTCAACCTTAAGCTTCTCCAAGACTCCGGAAAATAGATTACTTTCTCTTCAGCATTATCAATAACAATTTGCACTGATATTATCTTCTGTAAGTTTTCAAGCATTACATTGTCTCCAATTTCTGTCAAATTAGAATGCTTTCTTAAGGTAAAAGCAATTCCTATAAATGGATCATCAACATTTAATCTTCCAAGACCACTTGTGATTCCAGGTTGTCTAGATCGAGAACTTCCACTATAAATCTTCTTTAATATTTCAGAAGAACCTTTTCTAGGTGTTGGTCTCTTTCTTCCCTATAGTAGCTTCTTCTTTTCTTTAAAAGTAAGTTCTGGCTTATCAGAGACTGTATCTTCAGAATCAGGATTTGATAAATCTGATTGAATTTGATTTGAGAAATCAACAACATGAGTAGAATCAGAGGTTGTGATTGGTTGAATAACAACTTCTTCTTTAACTTGGGAAATGTCAGAGGTTAATTTCAGTTTATCAGCCCAGTCAGCTCCATAAATCTTCCTTCTTTGATGAGCTTGGATGATTTCTTCTTCTTCAAATATTTCTTCAGCATCATATGCTTGAACTACTGTATAGATTGGCTCTATAAGTATTTGAGATTTAGTTGCCCTAGATACTGATTTCTTCTTTGCAACAACTTTGGCTTTAGGCTTTGAAATCTTTGACTTTTCTCCTATCTACTCTTTTTCTTTAAGCTTCATGTTAGTAGTTAAGATAGCTTGAGAACCCGAAAGATCTTTCATCCTCTGCCTGACTTACCTCCCTTATAACTACACCTCTGGTTGGTCTTTTAGAATGATCATCTTCATAAAGTACTTGAGAGATAACAACAATATCGGCATTTACTGTCTTCATGGAATTCTTGAAGTCTTCATCCATGTGCCTTAGCTGTTCTAGATCAACTCCAGGATTGTCTCTTTCAAAGATTCTTCTACTCACCTCAAAGTCAAATGCTTGAATCTTTGGATCCTTGTAGAATAGAGTTAGCTTCCTTTCTTTTACTTTCAGAGTTTGAAGATATTGACTTGCTTCAGCACCAGCTTCTATCTCTAAAATACATTGGTCTTCATCAGCAGTTATGACTTGTGTATATTGTTGCATTGTTGTAGTCACAGTCAATTCTTTAACTCTTCTTTCATTTCTCTTACTCTCTCCTCCTTTTTTTGATTGAGAACTAGTGATTGCTTTTGATGAACCACCAACTCCAACTAGCTCTTCACCTTTTCTCCTTTCACTATCCTTCTGTCCCCCCTAATTACCTCCATCAGAATTTTCATCATCAGTATTTGTCAATGTCAGCTATTTGCATTTAGATTTAACAATTTTCTCCCCCTTTTGGCATCATCACGAAACAGCAAAGAAAGCATCAGCTCCATTGAATTTTGTACTACTGTAAGTTGATCAGACATCTGAACTTATTTAGCTTCCAATCTAGCTTGACTGGCTTTAATTGCATTTTGTCTGACAACTATTGGTGCAATTTATTTCTGAATTTCCTGATGAGTAGTCAGCCTTGAAGCAATCAATGATTCTTTGATCTGATTGATTTGAGAAGTAGTTGCTTCTTGAGCTGCATGTAAGGATCTGACAACCAAAGTCGATGCTTTCAGATGATTCAGTATATCAGGATTCTTAATCTTTTGTTCTACTGTTTCCAGATGTGCAACAACTTTTGTTCTGGAAATAGGATATCTATCATCTTTCCATTTAGCATTCCAGAGATTATCAAAATAATCATGTTCCTTCTTAGCATCTAACTCTTTCATTTTCTTTTGTCTTACATGTATAGGCATATCTTCAGGGAAGAAAAGATCATCTTCAGGATCTATAAGAGCATTAGAAATATTAGCTTATTCACCAACATTAGATTCTTCAATAGCAACATGATTTTGTACTATTTGTTGAACTTCATCACCAGCTTCAGCATGTAGAATAGAATTAGAAATTGGGGCAGTATGTGATCCAGCGGCTTCAGAAGCTTCCATACCATCAATTGTTAACTCCACATCTTCAAGAATTGTAGATAAATGAACTGGAGCTTCAAAATTTTCTTCCAGAACCTCAGTTCCTGTAGAATGCTGTGGTGACCCTGAAATGGATAAAACTTTATGAATGGACTATTGTGCTACTTCATCTTCAGCAACAACAGGGATTACTTCAAGTGGTGGAATAATAGAGTAAATGGACTGTTTTTCAGCAAAAATAAGAATTATTTCATGTGGTGGAATAGTAGAATAGTAGAATGTGTTTTTGATATATTTTGTGTAACTGTACTGCAGGCATTAGTTGGATGAAGAAAAGAGCTTTTCAATGAAATATGCTGAAAAGAGATCATAATTAGAAGCCTAGGCCATTCTCAAGTTGAAGAGAATCTCAATATCTTCGCGTGGACTGTTGAATCGTCAAATTCCGATGAACGAAACTCAAGTTACGAGCTAAAGAAGAATTAAAGTCAGAAATGGGCGGAATCTCCGGGCGCCCGCGCAGCTTTCCACGCGCCCGTGCCCAGGACGAATTCACCTCGCGCGCCCGCGCCGTCTACCGCGCGCCTGCGCCGCCTATCTGTCAGAAAATCCTGATTTGAGTTGAATTCTGAGAAGTTGAGAGTCCTAATCATCCTAGAGCCTATATATATCAATAAAAGGTCATTTTTAATAACAAGGAGCCAAAGGGAGAACATTGAGAAGACCTAGAGAGCACAAGATGGCTACAAAGAAGAAGACTATTGTATTCTTTAATCTAGTCGATATTTGGATGCTTGTTTTCGATTTGTCTTTAAACCCTAGTACTCTTATATTCTTTATCGTATTTTTATTGAAACCTATGGCGACGATGAGTTTGATTATGAACTAATCATTGTCATGGGGTTCTAACGGATTTATTTATGGATTTTAATAGTTAATTGTTTTATAATCTTTAGTGTGCGGTGATTTATGATTTCCTAGTTTGGTTGTGCTTATTCGTCTTTGATGCATAGCTAACATCTAAGATTGTTTGTTAATCTCTATTAAAGCGATGATGAATACAGAGGTTTAGAACTTGCCATGCTAGCAAAGGTTTATGTATGAGTTGACCTGCATAATTTGTGGGTAATTTTAACCATCTTATTCACCCGATGTAATCATGATAGATAACTTGTTCTTAAACCATTATATTTTTGCAATCTTTATAGACATATAGGGACTAAGCATAATTGGTGTATATTCAACTTCTATCTTAATTGTGGATTTTTGATAGTAGGGTATACGTTTAATGAAAGTTAGCGTATACTAGTTTCGTGTTATCTGATTAGTTATCATCACCATCACATGCTAATGTTAAAGACATAAACTTTGAATGAAGTATTTAATGAAGTTAGAATCCCATGTTTATTCTCATATAAGTAATTCAATCTTAATTCTCTTAGTTAATCCTATTTAGTATAATCTCTTAGTTAAATCAAAACTCAAATTTTTATTTGTCTTAGCAGTGAGTAATAATCATACATTGTTGCATAGGTGCATAATCTGAACTTAACCTAAACCGGTCCCTATGGGAACGAACTTGACTTATATCTTATACTACTTGTGATCGCGTACGCTTGCGTGTATTTTCGCGTTTGAATTATAGCGAACAAGTTTTTGGCGCCACTGTCGGGGATATCGATAATAAATTTAGTTTATGTGCTTGACATCAGTGGTCGTTAAAGTTCACTGACTCAGATATTTTACTTCCTTATTTACTTTGTTTGTGTTTCTGGTACTTTAGAGAGCGTGTATGCGAACGCGTTCTCAATCTCGTAAGGGAACACTAGGCGAAGTTGAAGAAGTGGAAAGCGAAGTTTTTGAAGAAGAGGAAAAAGTTGAAGAAGAAGTTTTAGTTACAATGAGAGAACCAGCAGTGAATCTGAAAGCTTTGATGGATTATTCTCAACCAAAGATCAATGACATTCGGTCTAGCATTGTCAGACTAGGCATTGCGGCTAATACCTTTGAAATCAAGTCTAGCACGATTCAGATGGTGCAGAATTTAGTCCTGTTTGGGGGTTCTCCAACGGAAGATCGAGATCTGCGACACTTTCAAGTTCAACAATGTTTCTGAAGAAGCTGTGAAGCTGAGGCTTTTCCCATTCTCTTTGAGGAATAAAGCTAAGTGCTGGTTGTATTCTCGACCAGCAGGTTCTATCACTACATGGGAGGATCTTGCTCAGGTGTTTCTTACTAAATTCTTCCCTATGGCGAAGACAACTGCAATCAGGAATGCTCTTACTCAATTTGCGCAACAATCGGGAGAATCTTTGTGTGAGGCTTGGGAGCGCTACAAGGAGATGCTTAGGAAGTGTCCTCATCATGGCATGCCTGATTGGATGATCATCAATTGCTTTTATAATGGTTTGGGAGCGCAGTCCAGACCCATGCTCGATGCAGCATCAGGTGGAGCCTTATGGGCTAAGATCTATAATGAAGCTTATGAGCTAATTGAATTGATGACTGCTAATGAATATCAGAACCCAACTCCGAGACTACCTCAAGGCAAGGTAGCAGGATTCTGGAGATGGATATGGCTATGGCTATAGATGCTCAACTAAAGGCGTTACCAATGTGTTAGATATATTTGATAATGTCATGGCTAATATGTTTTATGTTTAGATTTCAGATCTTATTTGAACAGAACAAATCAGTACTTAACTGATCAGTACTTATACTGGAAGTCAGAACTTAAGGGATATCAGTACTTATGTTATCAGGAGATAGATATCAGAACTTAAGTGCTGAAGGACGATCAGATAAGGACAGTAGCTGATTAAAGTTAAGAAGATCAAGATAAACATAAGAAGAGATATGCATGAAGAAGGAATTCCGTGAAGAATGGAATACTTGGAATAGAAGATATCTGATTGATATGTTTTAGGAAGCAGAATTATATTCCATATCAATTAGCGAATATCTTGTAACTGTGTAGTATATAAACACAGACATAGGGTTTACACTATAAGTGTTATCATTATCGAGAATATTATTTATTATAACCCTAGCAGCTCTCGTGATATTTTGTTCATCACTGAGAGATAACAGTTCCAGATTGTAACAGAGTTTATTGTTTAAATAAAGTTTGTTTTCTGTTACATAAGTTCTTGAAGTTTGATTTGATTGTAATAAACACTGTATTCACCCCCTCTACAGTGAAAGTGTGACCTAACAAGTGGTATCAGAGCTATCTGTTAACACACATACAGTTAAAGATCCAAACACAATCATGTCTGACACAGAAACTCCAACTAAGCCTACCAAAACTGAGGAATCATCAAAGACATCAACTCAGAGTCGATATGAGACTATCAGAGTTCCCATATTGAGACCATCTGAATATCCCATATGGAAGGTAAGGATGACCATGTTTCTGGAAGCAACAGATCCAGAATACCTTGATAGAATCAAGGAAGGGCCTCACAAACCTACCAAGCTCGCTGTTGTAGTTGCAGGTGAAGCAGCAATGACCGTACCAAAGGAAAAGAATGATTACACTGCTGAAGATATAGCATCTATTGCTAAGGATGCCAAGGTACGTCACTTATTGCATAGTGCCATTGATAATGTAATGTCAAACAGGGTAATCAACTGCAAGACTGCTAAGGAGATATGGGATGCACTGGAGACAAGGTGTCAAGGAACTGAAACAGTTAAGAAGAACAGGAAGACAATACTCACTCAAGAGTATGAACACTTTGACTCTAGGACTAATGAGTCATTGACTGATGTATATGATAGATTTGTCAAACTCTTGAATGACTTGTCATTAGTAAATAAGGAGTATGATCTTGAAGATACAAACCTCAAATTCCTGTTAGCTCTTCCTGAATGTTGGGATTTGAAGGCAACAACAATAAGAGACAACTACAATCTTGATGAAACAACTCTTGATGAAATCTATGGAATGCTCAAGACTCATGAACTTGAGATGGAACAAAGAAGCAAGAGGAAAGGAGGAAAGTCAAGGACAGCTGCTCTCAAGGTTGAAGAGGAATCCCCCAAACCACCTTCCTCAAAGAAAGATAAGGGTAAAGCTCTTATCATAAAATCTGATACTGAGTCATCAAGTTCTGAGAGTGATGATGACTCAGATTCTGAAAGCTTGCCTGAAACTGATGCTGATGAGGAGATGATGAAGCTGTGTGCTCTTATGGTGAAAGGAATCACAAAGATTGCATACAGGAAGTTCAGGAAGGGAAAGAAGTTTTCCAGGAAAGGCATAAGTTCTGATAAGAAGAATTTCAGAAGATCTGAAGGAAGAGGAGGAAAGTCTGACAGAGGAGATTACGCTAATGTTAAATGTTATAATTGTGGTGAGAAAGGCCACATATCTCCTGATTGCAAGAAGACCAAGAATGACAAAGGAAAAGCTCTTGTCACAAAGCAGAAAAGCTGGACAGACACCTCAGACTCTGAAAGTGAGGAGAACTATGCATTGATGGCAAATGCTGATAAATCAAGTTCTGAGAGCAGTTCTGAAGCTGCTGAAACAAAGGTACCTCAGACTACTTATGCTTTTCATACTGATGATATTAATGAGTTGAGAAGATATCTTAAAACCATGTTTGTTAGTTATAGAGATCAAACTTTAACATGTGAAAGATTAACTTCTGAAAATCTTGCTTTTAGGAAAAGAAATGATTTCTTAGAAAAAGAGTTAGTCATGTTTCATCAAACTCAGCAGGATAGAGATGATGCTTTTTATGTTAGGGATGAAGTGCTAAAAATGAATGAATCTCTAAAAACTGAGTTAGAAAAGGAGAGAGAGATTATCAGAACTTGGACTAACTCTGGCAAAACAACTCAAAATTTGCTAAGCAGTGGAAACCGGAAAGAGGGCTTAGGCTATGGAGAAAATAAAAAAGGAACTGTAGAAATTAAGCCTGTTGATAAGCAAAAGCCGAAGTTAAAACCTGTTAAGTTTGTAACTGAAAAATCCGAAAATGAGAAATCAGAAGTTAAAAAGGAATTAGCTTCTGACAAACTAAAACAGGAAAAGACAGCTGAAGTTAACATAGGCTTAATGACAAAGAAGCAGCTTAAGCATAAGCTGAAAGATGTTAAGAATGCAAACAAGGTAAAATCACCTAGGAAAAACAGGAATGGAAAGGAAGGTGTGAATAAAAGCAATAACTATAAATCTGTTCCTGATGCTCCTAGGAAAGCATGTCATAACTGTGGAAGTTCTAACCATCTGGCTTCTTTTTGCAGGAAGAATAAGAATATTAACTCCTTATCTACAAAGTCAGGAGTTAAGAGTCAGTCTGTTAGATACAAACCACAAAATCCTTGTTTTCATTGTGGTAGTTTATGGCATTCCATTTATACTTGTAAGGAATATCATAGTTTGTACTATGATTATTATCAAATAAAACCTTCTTTAAAGAAAGTTTCTGTTGTTCCTTCTAGTATAAGTTCTGATAAGAAAACTGTTAACATAAAATCTGATGTTAAATCCGCTGCAAATGTTAACAAACCTAAAAAGGCCAAAGGATCCAAGCAAGTCTGGGTCCTTAAAACTAATAATTAGTGGTCTTTTTGATTGCAGGGCAACAGGAAAAATATTTTAGTTCTGGACAGTGGATGTTCAGGACATATGACTGGAAATAAGGCCCTGCTATCAGACTTTGTGGAGAAAGCTGGCCCAAGTGTTTCTTATGGAGATGGCAACATTGGAAAAACTTTGGGATATGGCAATATCAATCTTGGGAATGTCATTATTAAAGATGTAGCTCTGGTCTCAGGACTTAAACACAACTTACTGAGTATAAGTCAAATCTGTGACAGAGGTTATCATGTTGATTTCTTTGCAGAACATTGTGAAATAGTTAGTAAATCTAAAGAAAAAATTGTTCTGAAGGGATTCAGGCGTGGTAACATTTATGAAGCTAAGCTTTCAACAAGTTCTGATGGTTCTGCAATCTGTTTAGTGAGTAGAGCCTCAACTGAAGAAAGCTGGAATTGGCACAAGAAACTCTCTCATTTAAACTTCAACAAGATAAATGAACTGATCAAGAAAGATCTTGTGAGAGGACTGCCAAAATCAGTGTTTGTTCCTGATGGTCTTTGTGACTCATGTCAGAAGGCTAAACAAAGAAAATCTTCGTTCAAGAGCAAGACTGAATCATCAATTCTTGAGCCTTATTATCTACTTCATGTTGATCTATTTGGTCCAGTGAATGTCATGTCTATTGCAAAGAAGAAATATGCGTTGGTCATAGTAGATGAGTTCACCAGATACACATGGGTGTATTTCTTGCACACAAAAAGTGAAACTGCATCTATCCTGATTGATCATGTCAAACATCTGGATAAATTGATCAAAGATTCTGTGAAAATTTTGAGGAGTGATAATGGCACTGAATTCAAGAATTTGATAATGGAAGAGTTCTGCAAAAATCATGGAATAAAGCAGGAATTTTCTGCTCCTGGAACTCCACAGCAAAATGGAGTTGTTGAAAGGAAGAATAGAACTCTAATTGAAGCTGCACGAACAATGCTTGAAGAAGCAAAGCTTCCAACCTATTTCTGGGCTGAAGCTGTGCAGACTGCTTGTTTTACTCAAAATGCAACACTCATTAACAAGCATGGAAAAACACCATATGAGATGGTGAAGAACAAGAAGCCAAATCTCAAATACTTTCATGTATTTGGATGTAAGTGTTTTGTTCTCAAGACTCATCCTGAACAGCTATCCAAGTTTGATCTAAAAGCTGATGAGGGAATCTTTGTAGGATATCCACTTTCTACAAAAGCCTTCAGAGTCTATAATTTGAGAACAAAAGTGGTCATGGAATCTATCAATGTCTCTTTTGATGACAAGAAGATCACTGGACTTGAAGATTGCATTGATCATGATAAGCTGAGATTTGAAAATGAAGATTCATATTCTGATACCTCAAGTCCTGACAGTCTAAGTCCTGATACTGTAAATTCTGATGGATTAAACTCTGATGTTATTGAAACTGTGGTGACTACGTCAAAGGAAGATGCACCAATGCAGGGGGAGCATACTCAAGATATTATCACATCTCAAGAAGCATCAGAACATACATCTGGCTCTTCAAATTCTGATTCGTCAAGTTCTGATAAGCCAAGTACTGACAGTACTGAAAATCTAAATACTGAAGGATCCAACTCAGAGAGCATAGTTTCAGGGGGAGCATCAGAAAATGAAACCGAAGACAGCATGAATCATGGGGGAGCATCCAGTTCTAGAGAAAATCTTCCATCTGCAAGGAAGTGGACAAAATCACATACACCTGATTTAATAATTGGAAATCCTGAGGCAGGTGTCAGAACTAGAACAGGTACTTCGAATGAATGTCTTTACAATTCTTTTCTCTCTCAGTCTGAGCCAAAGAAAGTGGAAGAAGCTCTTCAAGATGCTGATTGGGTGCAAGCAATGCAGGAAGAGTTGAATGAATTTGAAAGAAACAAAGTCTGGACCTTAGTGCCAAGACCCAAGAATAGATCGGTTGTTGGTACAAAGTGGGTATTCAGAAACAAAACTGACAGTGATGGCATAATTGTAAGGAACAAGGCAAGGCTGGTTGCAAAAGGATATTCTCAACAGGAGGGAATTGACTATGATGAAACATTTGCTCCAGTTGCTAGGTTAGAAGCCATAAGGATATTCATGGCTTATGCTGCTCACAAAAAGTTTACTGTCTTTCAAATGGATGTGAAAAGTGCTTTTCTCAATGGAGAATTGGAAGAGGAAGTATATGTTGAACAACCTCCAGGCTTTGTAGATTCCAAACATCCAGATTATGTCTACAGGCTTGATAAAGCACTTTATGGACTTAAGCAAGCTCCTAGAGCATGGTATGAGACTTTAGCTAAGTTTCTTCTGGAAAGTGGATTCAACAGAGGAACTATTGACAAAACATTGTTCTATCTCAACCATGGCAAGGACTTACTTTTGATCCAGATTTATGTTGATGATATTATTTTTGGGTCTCCAAATGACAAACTTTGCAAAAAGTTTGCCAACCTAATGCAGTCAAGATATCAGATGAGTATGATGGGAGAACTTAGTTATTTTCTGGGCCTTCAAGTCAAGCAGAGTGAAGAAGGAACTTTTATTTGTCAATCTAAGTACACCAGAAACTTGCTGAAAAAATTTGGAATGCAAGACTGTTCAAGTGCATCCACTCCCATGGCCACTGCAACAAAACTGGATAAGGATACTGGTAATTCAGTAGATATTACTGATTACAGAGGTATGATTGGCTCACTTCTCTATCTAACTGCTAGTAGACCAGATATCATGTTTGCTACCTGTCTTTGTGCAAGATTTCAAGCAGATCCAAGAGAACCTCACTTAACAGCTGTAAAAAGAATCTTTAAGTATCTTAAAGGAACAGCTGATCTAGGATTATGGTATCCTAGAGAATCAGATTTTAAATTAATAGGTTACTCAGATGCAGATTTTGCAGGTTGCAAAATTGACAGGAAAAGCACAAGTGGTAGCTGCCAATTTCTTGGAGGCAGGTTGGTTTCTTGGTATAGCAAGAAACAAAAGTCAATTTCCACATCAACTGCAGAAGCAGAGTATATTGCTGCAGGAAGCTGCTGTGCACAGATTCTCTGGATGAAGAATCAGTTACTAGATTATGGGTTAACGTATTTCAAAATCCCTATTTACTGTGATAATCAAAGTGCTATTGCTATGACAGGTAATCCAGTTCAACACTCTATGACAAAGCACATCAGCATCAGGTACCATTTCATCAGGGAACATGTGGATGAAGGTACAGTGGAATTGCATTTTGTTCCCACAGATCAACAAGTAGCAGATATCTTCACAAAACCACTGTGTGAAGCTACCTTTTCAAAATTGGTAAATGAACTTGGAATGATTTCAGGTTCTTTCTCTAAATCTGCTTAAACTTGTTCTATGTTATCAGACTTTATGATCAGTATTTACAGAATTAATCTCTTTGTATATTCTGTGCATTAATTGATAAATGTCTTTAAGTACTGACTGTTGTCTGATATATGTTTCTAAACTCTGATAAGTGATATGTCTGTTTCAGTAACTATTCAATCCTATGAGGATAACTGTGCTAGATACTGACCTACTAGTCTTCAATAAACAAATGATCCCATGAAAGAAGTAATTATTTCTGTGGAAATCTTATGACACAAGCAAATTCTGATAACTGAGCTTAGTTAAGTTTACTTTGTATATCTTATTACTAAGTCACAAATTAGAATAATGCTACTCATCTGTTTAAGTTCTGATTCTAGTAAAACTGCTGAATGTACTAAGTGCTGATAAACCTCACTTATCAAAAGAAGAAGAACAATAATCAACGAATAATATCAGGTACTCCTTTGAGATCTAGAGTAAAAATGTGAAAGGGACGACCCAAGTGCATTGCTGGTATTAAGTAAATATGCATTAGAAAAGCAAAATATTTTCTTGGTGACTTTTCACACTCTATGATTACTGGAGAAATACTCTGATAATAGCATAAATTCTGATAAACAGTCGTGACTCACTTACACTGAGAAGCCTCTGTAAAATAGAATTTCAAAAGATGCATAAAATTAGCACAAAAACAGTAGAGGTGAACTCATGCATGAACTCATTTATCAGTAGGTTTCAGGATAATGACAACTCTTTAGCAAAATTTTAATTATGACTTATTTCTAAGATGTACTGAAGTAGATCAGACTTTACTCTTTGTCTGTTATTTAGCTTAATGCACACACACATCACTCCATATGAATGATGAAATTTCTGTGGTGGTCTATGTTATTTTAGATCAACAGTCATTGTGTCACTTTTGCACAAATTCTGAGGACAAGTTCTAGTTACACGTTCTGATGATTAAGTTCTGACGTTCATAACTAAGAACTTGTATGAGTATTTACTAAGATAGATATTCCTTGTTCGAGTTAAGACATTATGTTCTGATGACTGTTAAGTTCTGGTATAGGTCTAAGTTCTGATTTTTCAGTCTAACCCTTTACTTGACTTATCTGTGAGTAAAATTTGGTAACAGTCTCAGATTAATTTCGAAATGTTGAAGTGGAAGATTAATAGTCTATGGTTAAAACATAATGGCACTCGTCCTTGAACAGTTCACTCTTGTTACATGTGTACATTCCTTTTCCAATGACTGTTATTCTTTTTCAAAGTCTAGGGAGACGAGGTAGAATTAATTCTACCTGTCTGCATTCAATATCTTTGTGTCTCTTGGCATTCTCTTGCCTATATATGCAACCACTTCACATCAGTCTTTCCATCACATTCTTCTCACACACTTATCCTCCTTCTTCTTTCAAAAACACAATGGTTCGATACAACATGTTTTTGAACACACAAACCTTCACAATGGAGCTCAGTTGTGCCGAGTGGCAGCAGGAGTGGCATATAACAGCCATTCCTGAGGAGATCTGGGACTCTGTCCCACAGGAGGTGCTGGCTCACCTTCTATTCTTCGAGATGGATTACCATCGCCATCTGGAGCGCCTGGAGGAGGAAAGGCGGGAAGCTATCCGTCAGCAAGAGCGAATCATTCGACTCGCTATCTTGTTTGTCGAAGATAGGAAGAGGAGGATGACTTAATCTCGTCTTCTTCCTGTTCTTCCTCATCCTCAGCTTTGTCAGGCTTCTTAGCTAAGACTAAAGCTGTTGACGTTAGGATTAGAAGCTTAGGGAAAATCTTGTATTGATGTAATTTCTATTTCATATATGTATTGACTTGATATATTAATGAAAACTGTTTTTACTTCAAGATTTTGTCTCTGAGTTATTTTATCTGTGTTGTTAAATCCTGCTTGATATTCTGATGACCATTTAAATTTTGTCTTTATTTAAGTTCTGATTCTTTGTCAGCACTTATTCATCAAAATTATCTCGGTCATTTTTAACATGATTCATTTTCAGAATATTAATGTTGCAGTGAAAAACAATTCAATCAGTGCTAACGGTTTCAATTTTGAATTAAACCTGTGTCTCTTGATAACTGAAATGGTTTTTCCTTGAATCAAGGCAACTGAATAAGTAATCATTCCTGTTTTCTCGAAGCCCAGTAACTATCCGTTATTACTGCATGTCTGACAGGTGTCCAACGGTAACATTTTTCTTCGAGTATAAGAACAACAGAGAGAAGATTTCTTTAATCTTTTACTTTCTTTATACTTTATCTCTCTTCTTACTTTTACTCTCTTTCTCATTCTTTCTCACATTGGTTTTTCATACAGACATTATCTCACACACCTAACAGGCATACTTGAATTTCAATATTTTTTCACATGGCACCAAAGGATTTAATCATTGATGGAGCAAAGTTTGTTCCAAACAACTATGCTGCAATTCTTGATCATGCTGAAGCTCCATCTGAATTGAATTTTGTGCAAGATCTTCTTGCACATAGTGAGGTTGGGTACGCCTTAACTCAGCCTGAATTATTTTCAAGTCAACAAGTTCTGCGGTTCTGGAGGACTGGAGTTTATGATGATGGTGGTAAACGAGGAACTCCCAGTATTATCTTCCAAGTGGGGGATTCTTCCTATGTAGTCACTCCTGGTACAGTACGAAGAGCATTACATCTTCCAGAAGATTGTACCTTCTCTATACCAGAGGAATCAGACCTTCGGGGGTTAATGACTGATTTGGGATATGAAAAGAGTCTGACGAAACTTGGACAGTTGAAACGGGCTAATATCAGAAGAGAATGGAGTTTCTTCTTCGATTGCATCACCAAGGCTTTTGGCAACAAGTGTTCAAATTTTGATGCCATCCCAATTCTGAGTCAGCACATCGGGTATGCTATTATCCATCAAATTCATTTTGATTTTGCAACTGGAATAATTGGTTTTATTGGGGATAGGATGACAGAGGATCGAGATGTTGTTTATTTTGCTAGATTCTGTCAACTTATTTATACGTATTGTACTGCTGAACCCCAGTTAGTCAGCACTCAAACCCCACCTTTTAAGGTTGCAAAAAGGTACTTTAACGACCTGATAAATGCTGACACAAAGAAATCAATGGTGAGACAATTACAGATTCCTCAGTCTGTGAAACAGATTCTGGTAAATGCTGATCCTGCTACTTACAAATCTGTTTACTCAAATGTTCAACCAACTCACCATAACCAAAATCCATCAACCTCAGTCCCTACCTCTCATTCTACTCAACCTACCCTCAGAACTTATCTCAAATCCTATCTCTCCCCTTCACAGACTGCTCAACCTTCTTCTTTAGCACCTACTGTGAAGCCTACATCCTCTAAGCCAAAGAGAACAAAGACTGTTCCTCAAACATCTCAGAAGAAGAGGAGGATTACTTTGAGAGATGAATCAGATTCTGAGGATCAGATTCCCTCTTCAGAACCTATGATAGATGAAGCTGAGAAGGCAACTTCTCAGAAGGATTCTGCAATTGGGGGTTCTAGGCTTCTCAAGAGGCTTAGACGTATGACGGTTCCTGCAACTCCCAAGGAATCCAAATCAACAAGGAAGTACAAGAAACAGAGGGCACAGAGGCCAGTTTCAGATGATGAGGAGGAAGCAGCTAAGGAAGGGGATCAGGAATCTCTGATCTCACAAGACAAGGAATTTGCTCCAGTCACTTCTTCTCCATCAACTCCATCTCAGGAACCTGTATCTGACAAGGCTAATTCACCTTCTATATCTCTTGTTGATCCAGGCACAAGTGCTGAAATTGATATTCAGAACTTGGTTGTGCCTGAAATACTTTTCTTAGAAGCTCCAACAGCAAATAATCCTTCCACAACACCTGTTACTGATGCTGTTCAAACTCCTGAGTTATCACTAACACCTTCTCTGCATCAAGATGATGATCAGATTTTAGGTGAGCATCAGGATATGGCTGTTGATCAGAACTTAGTATCAGATCAGCAATTAGAGGATGTTGAAGCCTCCATTGCTACTCATACAGTTGTCTTATCAGAAGATACTGATTCTTTAAGTTCTGATGCTGCAAATGTTGGAGATACTGGTGAAGCTGCTACAACTGTACATGCTGATGAAGCAGGTCCTTCAGGACATACTCCTCCACTGACTCTTCCTAAGTCTGAACTGCTAAAGGAGTTTGTTATCAGGGATGCACCAGTACCTTGGAGTGAAACTCCTGCAGGTCAGGAGTGGACTAAGGAATGGAACTCAGTTTCATGTGTTCCAAATGCTTTACATCTTGCTGAGCACTTGACTAAAGCTGATGAAATGTTACATTCTGATGATTTTAAAATCCAGCTTAGAGTCACTGCATTGAGTACTAAACATCTACAAGGTCTTCATTCCAACACTCATGCAGAGCTACACAAGATTCAGGAGAACTTTATTAAACAGGAACAAGTTTGGAAACTTGATAAGAAAAAGTTCTTCCAACCTACCATTGACAGGGTTGCTTATATTGAGAAAACTCAAGAGAAGCAACAAGCTCAGATTGATCAAATTCTGACAAATCAAGCTTCTCAGCAATCGCAACTTACTGAAATCCAGACCTCAGTGGAACTACTTATCTCTCTTTTATTACCTGCTGATGCCAAAAAGGGGGAGAAGGTAATTAAGTCCAAATGCAAAACCAACAAGTCACTGCAAGGAAAGGATGATGGAAAAGATGACCAAGGAAACTCTGGAATGGGTGGTGGTCATAGTCAAGGTAGAAGGTTTACATCAAGACAAGCTAGTCACAGAACAAGTTCTGATACTGGGAAAAGAATAAGTTCTGCTGCTGGTAAAAGGATAAGTTCTGATGAACTTCTAGATCTTGATGAGGAAATGTCAAGACAGTTATTTCTTCAAGAAAATCCAGGGATGGACTTGGAAAGTTTAAAGGAAGAAGAAGCCAGACTTAAATCAGAGAAAGTCACATCTAAATCTGAAGCTTCTGGTAAAAAGTTACTTCCAAAACCTAAAGGCATTGTGATCAAAGAAAGGATACATACTGAAGAAACTTTGGCTAGATCACAACCACAGATAGATCCAAGATCCAAGGGTAAAGAAAAGGTTGGTGAACCTATCAAGCCTTATGTACCTCCTGATGAAGAAGAAATTACTGATGGAAAAGATAATCTTGCTCTGACTTCAAGAAAAGTTCTTAAAACAACCTCTGACATGGCTCAAGTTGTTCAGAGTCAAGAAATTGTAAGTTCTGATATTCAGAAGAAGCAAGTAACCTCTGACAGTGCTCAAGTTAACTTGATATCAGAAAATAAATCTAAAACACTCCTACCAGGATTCACTAAAGCAAAACAGACTCAATCTTTGAAGACTACTTCAAGTGGTTTTGAAGCAAGAGTAGTTACTGGAAAGGAAGCTAGAGATAAAACTGGATTGGGAAGTGCTGATGAAAGAAGAGTACACAACACTACCGATGATCCAACTTCCTTGAGTGAACCAGGTATTGGAGCAACTCCTGAGAGATTGAATCAACTAGAATCTGTACAGATGGTTTACCATACCTTCTTGAAAGAATACATCATGTTGTATTTCATGACAGATGGTAGGGTTTATCATATAAGACAAAATGCCATTTCATTGAAGTATTTTGAAGAATTGGAGCATGTATTATTCTTACTTCAAGTGGATGACAGAATAACAGAGACTGCTGCAAACTACTTAAAGGAACAGATTCAGAGACAGAAAAGACTTTATTCTGTTAAGTCTGACAGCAGATATGTTCCAAAGTACAGAAATCACAATGGTGATATTGTTGATATGAAGCCTAATACTGCACAGATCAGAACATATCTTGGTATTAAGGGGCTTGAATTCAATCTAGAGTCTAACAAAGCTTATGTCATAAGACTAGATCGGGAGTTGAGAAAAGCAAAGACTAATGATCTCAGAGCTGCAATATTTCAAACTGGTGAAGATACTGCAGAGCTTAAAGATGTCAAACGGAGAATGATTGATGAACTCAGATATGCTGAGAAATGTTTGTTGAAGAATTATCTCAGAACAACTCCTGACATCAGAGAGATCAGAAAATGATGAAGCCAAGTCGAAGATCTACAACTGCTTAAATTCTGATATTTGTACAGATTGAAGTTGTTATCAGAAGTTGAATTGGTAAAAACTTTAAGGACTGTAAGTTGTAGTTATCTTGTCTATTTCTCATGCATTTGTACTTAATGTTTTTGACATCATCAAATATCTGTTAAACTTGTATATTTTGTTAATTTACAAGTTGGGGGAGATTGTTAGATATATTTGATAATGTCATGGCTAATATGTTTTATGTTTAGATTTCAGATCTTATTTGAACAGAACAAATCAGTACTTAACTGATCAGTACTTATACTGGAAGTCAGAACTTAAGGGATATCAGTACTTATGTTATCAGGAGATAGATATCAGAACTTAAGTGCTGAAGGACGATCAGATAAGGACAGTAGCTGATTAAAGTTAAGAAGATCAAGATAAACATAAGAAGAGATATGCATGAAGAAGGAATTCCGTGAAGAATGGAATACTTGGAATAGAAGATATCTGATTGATATATTTTAGGAAGCAGAATTATATTCCATATCAATTAGCGAATATCTTGTAACTGTGTAGTATATAAACACAGACATAGGGTTTACACTATAAGTGTTATCATTATCGAGAATATTATTTATTATAACCCTAGCAGCTCTCGTGATATTTTGTTCATCACTGAGAGATAACAGTTCCAGATTGTAACAGAGTTTATTGTTTAAATAAAGTTTGTTTTCTGTTACATAAGTTCTTGAAGTTTGATTTGATTGTAATAAACACTGTATTCACCCCCTCTACAGTGAAAGTGTGACCTAACACAATGAAAGTGGATTCTTTGGCTAATTATGGAGTTAATCAGATAACTAGTGTCTGTGAGTTTTGTGCAGGTGCGCATGAGACCGAGCAATATGCTATATCTAGTGAATCAGCTCAGTTTGTGAGCAACTTTCAGAGGTTGCAGCAACCAGTTCCTGCCACTTATCATCCTAACAACTGCAATCATCCTAACTTCGATTGGAGCAATAATCAGGGTGGTGTTCAACAGCCTAATCAGTAGTTTGGAGCAAAGCAATTCAACCCTCTTGGTTTTCAACAACAGTATGCACCAAGACAACTACTCCAAATTCTACAACTGCATGGAAGTGCCGGTCAATCTACTAATGAAAAATCTGAATTGGAGGCTGATGTGCAAAAGCCAAGCGGTTTCTATCAAGACTCTGGAGAATCAAATAGGGCAAATTGCCAATACTTTGTTGAACCGTCAACCAGGAACTCTTCCTATTGATACAGAAGCTAATCTTGGCAAGAAGGAAGTCAATGAGAAGTTGAAGGCAATCACATTAAGGTCTGGAAAGGTCGCGAGCCCCCAAATTCAGTAAGACGAAGATTCTGAAAACTCTGTTCAGAATATAGGCGCATCTGCACCTTTTCCAATTCCATAAAATGAGAGTGTAGATGAAAAGATTGTGCATAAGGATGCCGAGGTGGAACCGAAGAAGAAAGTTGTTGAAAACAATCCTCCTGAGGGTAATACAGGGGATAAACAGGTCTACCCGCCTCCCCCATATCCTAAAAGACTTCAAAAGCAAAAGTTTAATAAGTGTTAGGAATATGTTGTGAACTTGATGATAAGTTGAATAAAATACCTTATTAGATTTAACTTAGTGTTTTGTAGCTCTCGACGGATATTCTACAATAGTCCCGATGGATGAACTTTATAGTCCCGACGGATGATAACTGAACATCCATCGAGAGTGTAGCTTATGTAATATTAAATCTTGTAGCACATGCCTGCAAACAACAATATATTAGTAGATGTTGTATAATTCTTTAAGTCATGTTGACTACTAGATTGATATACAGAATAGGTTGGCTAATTGTAAATATAAGATGTCTTATAATTCTGTATTAGTGAAATAGAGTCAAGTGACAGAAAGGCTCCTGACAGATGATCTACAAAGGCTCCCGACAGATAATCAACAAGGCTCTCGATGGATGACCAACATAGTACCGACGGATGATCATATTCAAAATAGCAGTTGACAGTGACAACACAATCACATGTGTTGGGTGTTTGCAAATGGAATGTGGCAGCATAATTACAGGATTTAGAGAACAAAGAAGCATTACCATTTCCATGCAATTATGAAGATATTCAAAGATGCTGGATAGAGTAATGAAGCAGCATGAAATTAGACTATAATAATTTTTGTTTTACTTGTTTGTCTTTTTATCATGTAACTTGGCAGTATATAAACCAAGTGTATCAAGTAGAACAAATAACTAAGTAAGCATTATTTTTAGAGAGATAGATAAAGCTGTATTTGTTAAGCATTTCTCTGTAATTCTGTAAGTTCACTTGTAAGCAGTTGTGTGCTATTCAAGCATCATAGAGTTCTCATCTTTATATATATATATATATCTTATGGATAAGTTCAAATCCACCAGAAAGTTTTAAAGCCTTGTGTTTA
This sequence comes from Apium graveolens, assembly GCF_009905375.1. Lineage (NCBI taxonomy): Eukaryota > Viridiplantae > Streptophyta > Magnoliopsida > Apiales > Apiaceae > Apium > Apium graveolens. The sequence goes on from NC_133647.1 coordinate 119,943,753, forward strand.
ATTGCTTTATGTTTTGATTTTCATTTTACTTTCATTCCGCACTTCTTATAAAATCAAACACAGTTATATATTAAGTATGAACATTCTTAAAATTAGAAAAAGGAGCCAGAATTACATTTAACCCCCCCCCTTCTGTAATTCTTGTTGCATTGATTGGGAATAACAATTGGTATCAGAGCAAGCTCTTGAAGAATAAAGAGTTTAAAGATCACAACAATTAACAAGATGAACAAAAAAGATGTTGGAGTAAAGATTTCATTTTTGGACAAAGACAACTATCACCATTGGAAGGTGAAGATGCACCTGCATCTCCTATCTCAAGATGAAGCATATGTGGACTGCATTGAGAAAGGTCCACATGTCCCTATGAGAGCTGTTATAGGAAATGAAGCATCAGTCCCAAAACCACAAACAGAATGGTCAGATCTAGACAAAGAACAAGTTCAGAAGGATAAAAATGCCATAAACATTCTGTTTAATGGTGTTGATAGTGATATATTTGACAACATCATAAAATGCAAGACTGATAAGGATGTTTGGGATACAATTCAAGTTATATGTGATGGAACTGAGCAAGTAAGGGAGAACAAGATGCAACCCTTGATTCAACAATATGAGCATTTCCATAGTGAAGAAGGTGAGTCACTCACTGACATTTTTAGTAGATTCCAAAAACTACCTCTAAAACTACATGGAAAGGTCTATCAAACAAAAGACTTAAACCTCAAATTCCTTAGATCTCTACCAAAGGAATGGAAACCTATGACAGTCTCATTGAGAAATTCTAAAGATTACAAGGAGTTCACCTTGGATAGACTGTATGGTATCCTAAAAACCTATGAGCTTGAAATAGAGCATGATGAGAAGATGGAGAAAGGAAGAAAGAAGGGAGGGTCCATTGCACTAGTTGCTGAGCAAGAAAAAGAGAAAGAGATAAAGGTTGAAGTTGTTGAATCTGCACCAAACTAAAAATTTTGTGAAGGCAAAGGAAAGGGACTAGTAGCTGAGCTTGAAGACCAGCTTAGTCAAGATGGCATGAATGAAATAGATGAGCATCTTGCTTTTCTATCCAGGAGATTTTCCAAGCTCAAATTCAAGAGGAATTTTGGAGCAGCTAAGCCAAACAGAAACATGGTTGATAAGTCTAAATTCAAGTGTTTCTAATGTGGCTTGGCATGTCATTTTGCTAATGAATGTAGATTCTGGTAAAAAGAAGTTTGAGGCTGTTGATTATAAGCAAAAATACTTTGAGTTGCTCAAGCAAAAGGAAAGGGCTTTCATTACACAAGAAAATGACTGGGCTGCAGATGAATTGGAAGAGGATGAAGATACAAGCTATGTCAATCTAGCACTAATGACCAAATCAGAGGAAACAGAGACAAGTTCATCAAGCAATCAGGTAATCACTACCAACCTAGCTCATTTATCTAAAGCTGGGTGTAATGATGCCATAAATGACATGTCTACTGAGTTATATCACCTGCGTGTTACACTCAAGTCTCTCACTAAAGAAAACAATTAAATTAAATAGAACAATGTGTTTTTAAGTGAAAGAAATAATGTGCTAGAAACTCAATTTGTTGAGTTTGAAAAATTGAAAATAGAATGCAAGATTACTAAGGATGAACTAACTAAATCCTCAAAGAAAGAGTAAATTTTAAGAAAGCAACTTGAACGAGAACAGGAAGTGATTAAGGCATGGAAATCATCTAGAGATGTCCATGCTCAAATCACTAAAGTTCAAGGTATAGAATCTTGTTGTGATGCAGCCTGGAAAAAGAACAAGGAGAAGCTTGATTCCAATCTGGTTGAAGGACTTTTAACTGATGTGGATTCGACGGATGATGAAATTTATCCGTCGAATAATCAAAAGGATTATCCATCGAGAGGCAATGAGCAACATCCGTTGAGTATAAGTAAACCAGTTAGCAAAGCTAAACTAGCTAAGTTTAATGAAAAGTATGGATCAGTTTCTAAGAACTTTGTTCCAGGAGAAACAAGCCAAGTGAATAAGAACAAAAGAGTCAATGTAGGTCATCTGTCTATCAAGCAATTGAATGACAGATTGGAAAAAATTAAAGTGAAAGCAGAGTTAAAAAGGAAAAACAATAGAAATGGGAAAGTAGGAATTAACAAACATAACAACTACACACCTGATAAATATGCACCAAGAAAAATCTGTGTTAAGTTTTGTCTGTTAATTACAAAATTGCTATGCCTACTCCCATGTCTGCACCACCTTCATTTCCCAGCATGCCTACAATGTCAGTTAATGTTATGCCTGCACACAATTTGAATACACAGTATGCTAATATGCCATTTGGATAAAATCCATATTATGCTGCATTTAGTATGACACAAATGACATTTAACATGCCTTACTGGAATAACATGTTTGCACAAAGTATGCATTTTCATGTTAACCAATTTGTGCATGATAATTCTGCAATGATGAATGGTTTCAAAGGTCCAACTCAAATGACAAAGGATGAATCTGATATACCCAAGTCAAATGAGGTCAAACCTAAGAAACCAAAGAAAAAGGCTAATAAGAGAGGATCCAAGGAAACTTGGGTACCAAAATTAACATGATTTGATTTTGATGTGTGCAGGAAAATAGAAAGCATCTTTGGTATCTGGATAGTGGTTGCTCAAGGCACATGACTGGAGATTCTACCCTGCTCACTGGTTTTAGAGAATGGGTCAGCCCAAGTATTACTTTTGGAGATGACAACAAGGGTTATACTGTGGGATATGGCATGATTTCAAAAGATAATATCATCATTGAGGAAATTGCCCTAGTGGATGGTCTCAAGCACAATTTGTTGAGTATCAGCCAGCTTTGTGATAGGGGCAACTCAGTTACTTTTAATGAAGTAGCCTGTGTTGTGACTAACAAAAAGAGCAACAAAGTGGTTCTCACTGGAGTGAGAAAAGGGAATGTGTATCTAGCTGACTTCAACTCAACAAATGCAGAATCTGTAACTTGTCTTCTCAGTAAAGCAAGTCAAGATGAAAGTTGGCTATGGCACAAGAAGCTGTCCCATCTAAACTTCAAAACCCTGAATGAGCTAGTCAAGAAAGAATTGGTTAGAGGTATTCCTCAAGTGGAATTTTCAAAGGATGTAATGTGTGATGCCTGTTAGAATGGAAAGCAGATTAAAGCATCATTTAAAAAGAAGCTTGAATCATCTATTGAAGAACCTTTACAATTACTTCACATGGACTTGTTTGGACCAGTAAATGTGTTGTCTATCTCAAAAAAGAGATATTGTCTAGTAATTGTGGATGATTTTTCAAAGTTCTCTTGGACATATTTTCTAAAGTCTAAAGATGAGGCTAGTGAAATCATCACCAATCACATAAGGCAAGTTAACAATCATCCTGACTTCAAGTTTAGAAGAATCAGGAGTGACAATGGAACCGAGTTTAAGAATTCTGTGATCAGAGTGTTTTGTGAAGAGTAGGGAATCATATATGAATTTTCCGCAGCAAGAACTCCACAATAAAATGGTGTAGTAGAAAGGAAGAGTAGATCACTCATTGAAGCTGCAAGAACTATGCTTGAAGAATTAAGGCTGCCAACTTACTTTTGGGCAGAAGCTGTGAACACAACATGTTATACTCAGAATATCTCCTTGATCAATCAAGCAAAAGGCATGACTCCGTATCAGATATTCAAGAATAGAAAGCCAACTCTAAATTTTCTTCATGTCTTTGGATGTAAATGCTACATTCGAAGGAATCAAACTGAACAGCATGGAAAGTTTAATGCTAAAGCAGATAAAGGAATTTTTGTTGGATATGTTGTTGGAAAAGAATATAGAGTCTACAATCTCAGAACAAACATCGTTATGGAATCTGTACATGTTGTGTTTGATGATAAGAAGATTGAAGGACTAAAAGATGAAGGTTTCCATGATAGCCTCAAATTTGATAATGTTGAGATGATTTATGATGACAGTGATGATAGTGATCAAGAAATAGTGGCTAATGATAATGCAGAAGAGACTATCTCCAATGATGCTCAAAATTTAGCATCAGTCGAGTTACATAATGCATCATCCGTTGGTAGGCAATCAGCTTCATCCGTCGGGATACAAAGTGCATCATCCGTCGAAACAATGAGAGAAGTTGAGAGTCAAAATAGATCACTTACAGAAAGAAATCCTTCTTCAAATCATAGATCCACAAACTCAGGGGGAGTTTCTTCTAATCAAAACTCAGTCACACATCAAGACAATGATGAGGCCACTTCATCTAGAGCTAATCTACCACAACAGAGAAAATGGACTAAAGATCACCCTTTTGAGCTTATTATTAGTGATGTATCTTCTAGAGTTCAAACAAGAAAAACAACTCAAAAAGAATGTCTGTATAGCAGCTTTCTCTTAAAGGAAGAACCAAAGAAAGTAGAAGAAGCTCTGTTGGATCCTGATTGGGTTTTAGCTATGCAGGAAAAGCTAAACCAATTTGAAAGGAACAAGGTATGGAAGCTGGTAACCAAGACCAAAGAAAAAAAATCCAATTGACACCAAGTGGGTATTCGGAAACAAGATGAATGAAAATGACATAGTTATCAGGAACAAAGCTAGATTGGTTGCTAAGGGCTATTGTCAATAAGAAGGAATAGACGTTTGCTCCTATTGCAAGACTTGAAGCCATCAGAATTTTCTTAGCCTATGCAGCCCATGCCAATTTCAGAGTCTGTCAATTGGATGTCAAAAGTGCCTTTCTGAATGGAGATTTGGAGGAGGAAGTATATGTCAGTCGGCCTCCTGGTTCTGAAGATACAAATTTTCCAGAATATGTCTATTATCGTTTGAAAGCACTGTATGGTTTGAAGCAAGCACCTAGAGCCTGGTATGATACTTTATCAAAGTTTCTCTTAGAAAATCACTTCACAAGAGGTACTGTTGATAAAACTTTATTCTTTAGAAATGTTAATGGCTCTAGCATACTTGTTCATATTTATGTAGATGATATTATATTTGGCTCTACAGGTAAAAAACTTTGCAAAAGTTTGCCAAATTGATGCAAAGTAAGTATGAAATGAGCATGATGGGAGAACTAATTTACTTTCTTGGTTTACAAGTTAAGCAAGTTAGTAATGGAATATTCATTAGTCAAACCAAATATATTTATGACCTTTTAAAGAAGTTTGATCTAATGGATTGCACATCTGCAAAAACTCCCTGGCTACTGTAACTAAACTTGAATTAAACACTACTGAAAAGTTTGTGGATATTTCAAGCTATAGAGGCATGGTTGGCTCACTTTTGTATTTAACAAATAGTAGGCAAGATATAATATTTGCTACTTGTCTTTGTGCTAGATTTCAGGCTGATCCTAGAGAGTCCCATTTAATAGCTATAAAGAGAATTTTCAGATATCTCAAAGGAACACCAAAACTTGGCATTTGGTACCCTAGAGATTCTGGCTTTGATCTAACTGGTTATTCAGATGCAGACTATGTAGGGTGCAAAATTGATAGAAAAAGCACTGCAGGAACCTGTCAATTTCTAGGAAACAAGCTAGTATCATGTTCAGTAAAAAGCAAAATTCAGTCTCTACTTCTATAGCTGAGGCTGAATATATTGCTGCTGGCAGTTACTGTGCACAGATTCTATGGATGAAAAACCAATTGTTGGACTATGGTCTGCAAGTGGACAAAATTCCTATTTTCTGTGATAACACAAGTGCAATTTCCATTACTGAAAATCCAGTACAGCATTCAAGAACAAAGCACATAGACATCGAGTATCACTTCATTAGGGAACATGTAATGAGTGGTACTGTGGAACTTCATTTTGTTCCAAGTGAGAAGCAACTTGCAGATATCTTTACCAAGCCACTTGATGAATCCACCTTCTCTAGGTTGGTAAGTGAGTTAAGTATGCTTAATTATTCTTAAATCATTTTTGATTATTTTGCAAGTTGATATGCAGCCGGAAACTTAATTGATTTTTCTGTTTTGGATGAAAATTTGGCTAAGTCAAAATTTACACCTCGACGGATGTTTATTATCCATCAAGTTTGATCATCCGTCGAAATAGAATATCCTGATAAAAATCAATTACTTTTCTGGATTATTTTAAACCCGACAGATAATTGCTTTATTCTCATCCGTTGAATTGTCAACATCTTAGCCGTTAAAGTTCTGAACATTATCCATCGGATTTACTTAGAGTCCGTAAGTATATCACGACGGATAATTGACAAAATTTTGACAGTTTATTTTTACGTCTAAAACGGCTATTTTGGACAATTTTCATTGGGTCTTTAATTTTTACCTTTAATTTTTATCCCATTTTATCTGAGAATACATAAAAGCCTTATTCCAGGTTCATTTTAGCTTTTATCTTTCTCTATTATAATTAACCGCTCTCTTCTTCCTCAAAACAAACCCCCTTTCTTTCTGCAATCTTTCTTGCTTAACAATGGCACCAGTAGTCAAGAACATGTCTCAGACATGATTTATTTATGAAAAGAACAACTTTGTGGCTCTTGTGAACAAAGAAATTCCAGCCTCTGAAGATTATCACAAAATGATGGATTTTGTGAAGGGATGCAAGCTTAACTATGCCATGCTGGAATCACCCACAATTTACTGTGAAGTTGTGGAGGAGAAGTGGACTACTGCTGTGTATCAGACAACTGACAAAACAATAACTCTCTCCATTAAAGGTAAGGAATTTTGCATTAACAGTGATACTATTCAAGCATGCTTTAAAATTCCTGATAACATTACTACTAAACCACACACAGATGCTGATTTAGTTAGCTTAGTTAATTCTATTGGCTATGCACTTCCTACTTCCTACCACTAAGTTAAGTGAGATTAGGAGGCTAGGTCTTAGGAAAGAGTGGAGTTATCTTTGTGATGTAGTTACCAAGGTGTTTTCTGGTAAGATAAGTAACTTTGATTCTATCAATATTACCATGCTTAAAATGCTCTACATGCTACCACTACTAGAATTCTGTCAATAGACATCGGTCCTTCGACATCGGTCGCTCAGACGACCGATGTTAAAGTTATAGTTAGACTTCGGTTATTTTAAAACCGATGTTACTGCTTATTTTAGACATCGGTCCAGAAAATAACCGTTGTCTATAGTTATTTTTCAAAAATGAAAAATGTTAGTTAGACATCGGTTTTTTATGTAACCGATGTCTTTGTTTTATAAACATCGGTTATATTTTACAACCGTTGTCGATGATTAACTTAAAAAAATTAAAAAAAAATGCGAAAACTTTTCCCTCTTTATTCCCCAAATATTCCCCCCTTAACCAAAAAAAACCCGTTTCCCCCCTAATTCTTTTTCCTGTCTCTCTCTCACTCTCACTCTCTCTGCTCTTTCTCTCTCACTCTCACCCTCTCTGCTCCCTCTCTCTCTCTGAGCTCACTCTGCTCTCTCTGGTTCTCTTTCCCTCTCTCTCCATCTCTCTGCTTCTCTCCCTCTCTCTCTCTCTCTTCCATCTCTCTCTCACACACACACACACACCATATTAGTTTATAGTAAGTACATAGGGTTTTAATTAAACCCCAAATTGAAGAACACCATCAATTAATCAAACTCCATCTACGAGAAACCCTAATTTCTGAACAGGTATGTTTGTTCATTTAGGTTTGTATGTTCGATTAGGTTAAATTTATTCAATTAGGTTTGTTCATAAATTTTAATAGGGTTTTTCCCTTTTTTAACAGGTTTTGAGATTCATTGAGCTTCATAAGGTTTGTACTCTAATTTTCTATTTTTTTCTTGAGTTGTTTTAAATATGCATGTATATATATTACATAAATCTACCTTTTTTTTGAACATAAATTAGGATTGTGTTCTTGTGTATATATATTTAGGTTTGCCTAAATATATCAATTAGGTTTGATATTTGCGTGTGTTTTTTTATGGTTGATATCTTCTGATTTTTGTCCGTTTAAAGTTTTAAGTAATAGTATGTTTTTACATTCGATTTTGTCCATTTGCAGATTATCTCATCAAGTCTCGGAATTTGACAGTGCCTGCACATTTTACTTCAAGAAGGAGGTTAGAAATTCTTATTCGTTTGCTTTTTCCCTTTTTTATGTATACATTATTTAGGAAGGGATTCACCAGTAACCGATCTGTCGTTATTTATGTATACATTATTTGCTTTGGATTGTTGTTTATGTATCAGATTTAGTGTATCATTCTTTTTTAATAGATGAGATGCCATGAATGTACTAGTTGTCATTTGTGTAAAATCTTTCAATTTTTTAAGGGCATGTTTGTTATTAATTCGCGCGTGAATATGTACACCTGTCTTGATTATGCTAGTTAACAATGTTGACTTTCTTAGTTTTGTTTAGTATGAATTAATTAAGCGATGCATAACTTGTGATAAATATATACCGCTAATTCTTAGTATGAAGTATGTATTTTAGCTACATAATGAGGATAAAACATAAAACATAGTATATCTATTAAAAATTAATAAATATCTATAACTAATAACCAAGAAATATAGTATAGTAGAATTATGAGTATATAATGAATATACATGATATATAAACTTACTCTAATATTTTGATGTTGAAATGACCATCAGGTGGTTAGGTTGTTGTTCATACATATTCAATTATGGATAAGTCATGGATATCGAAAGATAGGGATTCTTTAGAATTTAAAATTGGCATCGAAGAATTCTTGATTTTCGCTGAAGAAAATTGTAAAGATCCTAAAAGAATTCCTTGTCCATGTGGTCGATGTGTTAATTTTAAAAAATTCTCAACCAAAATCATAAATTGTTAAAGTTTGTGAAGCGGCTTTTAATTCGGGTAATTACGATAAAGATTCATATGATTTTCAGAGGTTTGTTGTTGATGCGGAGCAACCGTTGTTTGAGGGCAGCGAGTGCACAAAGTTAGAGTCAATGTTAAAATTGCACAACTGGAAAGCTAGGTTTGGTATTAGCGACACTACCTTTACTGAGCTACTATCTTCAGTTGGTTCGATCATTCCCAAAGATAATGTGTTACCTCCTAACGCATATGAAGCGAAGAAAACTTTATCCGATTTAGGTCTAAAGTATATAAAAATTCATTCGTATCCCAATGATTGTATACTGTACAGGGGCATACATTCTGATGCTTTTCAGTGTCCTCATTATAAGCTGTCACGTTGGAAAGTACGGAAGAATGGCCAACTTAGGGTCAATCTTCCAGCCAAGGTCATGTGGTATTTTCCTATAATTCCAGGATTTAAATGGTTATTTAAATCTCCCTCTACTGCTGAACTCATGACTTGGCATGCAAATCAGCGAATAAATGATGACAAGATGCGACATCCGGCCGGCTCTCCTTCTTGGAGGAATATTGATTATCGGTGGCCTGCCTTTGGTAGTGAATCTAGGAATATTAGGTTGGCTTTATCAGCGGATGGTATAAACCCACATACTAATGGGTTAGTCAATCGATATACTTGTTGGCCAGTAGTGTTGGTAACGTACAATCTTCCTGCGTGGTTATGCATGAAAAGGAAGTTCATGATGTTGTCAGTTTTAGTTCCTGGTCCACATGAGCCGGGAAATAACATCGACATTTATTTACAACCGTTAATTGATGATCTGAAAAAACTTTGGGAAGAAGGTGAACCAAACATTTATGACGCCTATAGTAAATCATATTTCACTCTAAAAGCAATTTTGTTGTGGACTATAAATGATTTTCCAGCATATGGAAACTTGCCAGGCTGCGCGAATAAGGGTTATAAGAGTTTTCCAATTTATGGTGACGATACTGTGGCTAAATAATTAAGTCACAGTGGGAAGATTTGCTTCCAAGGTCATCGCCGGTATCTACCTAGGCGCGCAGCACCCTTATAGGAGGTAGAAGGCGGCCTTTAACGGACAACAAGAGTTGGGGAACGCATGTCAACCCCTTTCCGGAGAAGTGTTAGCCCGTTAGGAACGAATTAATTTTTGTTTTGGAAAAGAGGTGAAGAAGTCGAAGAAGGTGGAATGTCCATGGAAGAAAAAATCTATTTTCTTTAAGTTAGAATATTGGAAATATCATCATGTTCGCCACTGTCTCAATGTTATGCACATCGAGAAAAATATTTGTGATAATCTGCTTGGGACATTATTAAATATGCGAAAGTCAAAAGATAGTGAGGCGGCACGTCGTGATATGATTGATATGGGTGTTAGACATGATTTAGCTCCTCAAGTAGGAGAAAAGAAGACCTATCTGCCCCTTCCCATTTTACTTTGTCGAAGGCCGAAAAAAAGTAAGCGTTGAACTCATTCTTGTCTATGAAACTTCCCTTTGGACATGGATCAAACATAAACAATTGTGTATTCATGTCTGATTTGAAGATATACGGGCTTAAGTCCCATGACTGCCATATCCTTCTCCAACAACTCCTCCCTGTTGCTATTCGGTCCGTTCTTCCAAAAAATGTAAGGGTCACAATCATACGACTGTGCTTCTTTTTTAATGCTTTATGCAGCAAAGTTGTTGATTTCTCGAAACTCGATAAATTGCAGTCAGATGTAATAATAATCTTATGTGATCTAGAAAAAATATTCCCTTCATTATTTTTTGATGTAATGTTACATCTTATTGTCCACTTGGTCCTAGAAGTGCGTTTATGTGGACAAGTATTTTATAGATGGATGTATGCCTTCGAACGATTCAATAAAGTTCTAAAGAGCTACGTACGAAACCGATATTATCCTGAAGGTTGTATGGCAGAAAGCTACCTTAAAGAAGAATCAGTAAAATTCTGCACAGAATTTATGAGCCAGACTTATATAACTGCCGGCATTCCAGTTGAGCAAGGCAAGCAATCTGGTCCATTATCTGCCGCGATAATAAAGGTCGTGTAAGAAAAAGAGTGAGATGAGGCTCATCTGCATGTCCTTCAAAACAATGATGAAGTGTATACCTATATCGTGTATGTTTATTTTATTAACTTGTCATATTTGTTTGAAGATGTAATTTTTGTGGGTTATTTCTAATAATTATGCATATTCTCAGAATGCGCAAGGAGTATTTGGATGAAATTTACCGAGGGAAGAAAAAAGTGTTCATTGGCTCATGGGAGAGCACAATCGGCTATTTGCCGATTGGTTTGAAAAAAGTAGGTTTTGTGTAGTGTCTACTTAAATAGTTGTTAGTTGTAGTTTGCAATTGACGGCTTTTTTAATTATATAATATTATGTATAGGTAAGTAGTGAAATGAAGGGAAATCCCGATGCTGTTTCAGAGACGATACGATGGCTCACTGGAAAACCATCATTTTCCGTTTTAACTTATCAAGGTTTTTTAGTCAATGGAGTCTGATACTTTACGAAAGACCGAGATGATGCGCGGAAGTTTCTGTGGTTGCTAAGGCAGTCCAGATGTCCATTGCGAAAGATTTAAACCCCATTGAGAGTAATATAACCTTTTATGGCATAATCTTAGAAGTATGGGAGTTGGATTACCATGAGTTCAAAGCCCCACTCTTCTTGTGTAAATGGGCAGAGAATGATAAAGGCATAAAGATCGACGATCTTGGCTTCACACTTGTGGATTTCAATCGACAAGGCCATAAGAAGGATAAATATGTCTCTGTTGACCAACTCAGCCAGGTTTTTTACATTAAAGATCTGGTTGATCCTACTTGGTCGATCGTGTTAACTTCCACAACTCGAGACTATCAAGAGTTGTAAAACGGTGATGATTTGGGTGACACAATCATGGAACATCCTCCCTTCTGCTCTAACATCCCTGCTTCTGATGTGACCAATAAAGACGTTACGCATAGTATTAGGCCTAATGTTGAGGGAATTTGGGTTAAAAAATGATCATGTTAATTTAGCTCTGTGTACTTTTTGCTTGTAATTTAATCAGCATATTTAATTTTCCTTTGTAATTTTTTTGAGTAAATGAATTATAGTGACTAATGCATTTTTCTTTTGTAATTTTTCTTTTGTAATTTTTTTTTGTAATTTTTAGTTATAATTTTATTGTGTATATGTTGTGTACTTGATGATTTCATGAACAAAATACCTTGGTAGATTTTACTTAGTGAAATAATGTAGCACTCGACGGATAAGGTTTATAGTCCCGACGGATGACTCAATATAGTCCCGACGGATGATGACTTATTATCCATCGAGTGAATAGCTTATGTAACAATAAGTCTGTAGCATATTTCTGCATACATATTGTTTAGAATCTGTAGTAGTACTTAAGTCATGTTGACTTTAGTTAGATATGCAGAATAGGTTGATTAATTGTACATATATGATGTCTTGTAATTCTGCATAAGTGAAATGAAGTCAAGTGCCTGATTGCTTCTCGACGGATAAATAACAATGAATTCGATGGATGATCAATAACCCGACGGATGATCAATAACTCGACGGATGATCATGAACCTGACGGATAAAGAATTCAAATATCTGTTGACAGTGACAACACAGTCATATGCGTCGAGTGGATGCAAATGGAATGTGGTAGCCTATTCAACTGGGTTTTCGAGAACAAAGAAGCATTGCCATTTCCATGCTATTATGAAGATATTCAAAGATGCTGGAATAGAGTAATGAAGTAGCATTGTAATAGACTAGAGAGTTTTTGTTTTATTATCCTGTCTCATTACTTTGTAATCTTGGTGATATATAAACCAAGAAGTAGCAACTAAGGAACAATCTGGGAAATCAGCAGAGAAACATTTGTAAGCAGAATTCTTAGCATTTCTCTGCATTCTTAGTGTTCAATATTTGTAAGCAGCTGTGAGCTTTTTGCACACAGAGTTCTCTCGATATATATTATATATCTCTGGTGGAATCATTCAAATCCACCAGAAAGTTTTTAAAGACTCTTGTTTTTAATTACTTGTATTTTGATCCATTTAAGTAATTATTCCGCATTGCGCTAATCAAATCACACTTATATATATATTTGAGTTAGAACATTTTTTAAGTCAAGAAAAAGTTTCAAGAATTCCATTCAACCCCCCTTTTTTAATTCTTGTTATATTGTTAAGGGACTAACAATTGGTATCAGAACAAGCTCTTAACAAACAAAGAGTTTAAAGATCAAAACAATACAGCAAGATGAACAAGAAGGATGTTGGAGTCAAAATTCCTTTTCTGGATAAAGATAATTACCATCATTGGAAGGTAAAAATGCATCTTCATTTGCTTTCTCAAGATGAGGCCTATGTGGACTGCATAGAAAGAGGTCCTCATGTTCCAATGAGAGCTGCAACTGGAAATGAGCCATCTGTCCCCAAGCCAAGGCATGAATGGTCTGATCCTGACATTAAACAAGTCAGGAAAGATAAAAAGGCCATGAATATCCTGTTTAATGGAGTTGATGGTGATATGTTTGACAGATAACTGCAAAACTGCCAAGGATGTTTGGGATACAATACAGATCATCTGTGATGGCACTGAGCAAGTTAGAGAAAACAAGATGCAGCTACTGATTCAGCAATATGAGCATTTTCATAATGAACAAAGTGAGTCTCTCACTGACATTTTTAGTAGGTTTCAAAAACTGCTAAATGCTCTAAAGCTGCATGGAAGGGTCTATCAGACAAAAGACTCCAATCTGAAATTCCTTAGATCTCTTCCAAAGGAATGGAAACCAATGACAGTCTCATTAAGAAACTCACAAGATTATGACGAGTTTACTTTGGAGAGACTGTATGGCATCCTGAAAACTTATAAGCTTGAAGTAGAGCAAGATGAGAGGATGGAGAGAGGAAAGAAGAAAGGAGGATCCATTACACTAGTTGCTGAGTTGGAAAGAGAGAAGGAAGTGAAGATGGAAGCTGTTGAGTCAACTTCAAGGGTCTGTGAAAGCAAGGGCAAGGGGCTTGCAGTAGAAAGTGAAGATTCTTTGAGCCAAGATGACATGGAAGACATTGATGAACATTTAGCATTTCTTTCCAGAAGATTTGCCAAGCTCAAGTTCAAAAAGAACTTTGGAGCAGCCAAGCCAAATAGAAACATGGTGGATAAATCAAAATTCAAATGTTTCAAATATGGCTTGGCAGGGCACTTTGCCAGTGAGTGTAGGAAGTCAGATTCCAACAAGTAAAAGTTTGAGCCTGTGGATTATAAGCAAAAATACTTGGAGCTGCTCAAACAAAAGGAAAGGGCTTTCATTATACAAGAAAAATGACTGGGCAGCAGATGGTCTGGATGAAGATGAAGATGTCAGCTATGTCAATCTAGCCCTAATGGACAAGTCTGATGAAACAGAAACAAGTTCTTCAAGTAATCAGGTAATTACTATAAACCTTGCACATTTATCTAAAGCTGAGTGTAATGATGTTATAAATGACATGTCTACAGAGTTATATCATTTGCGTGTTACAATTAAGTCTTACTAAAGAAAATGCTAAAATCAAAGAAAACAATTTATTTTTAAGTGAGAGGAATAATGTGCTTGAGTCTCAGTTCATTGATTTTGAAAAGTTAAGAATTGAGTGTAAGATTGCCAAGGAGGAATTAACTGAGTCCTTGAAAAAAGAAGAAATTTTCAAGAAGCAGCTCGAGCGTGTGAAAGGAATATGTCCTAAGTTCAATCATGTATGAGGATTTAGAAATAACTTTTATGTAATCTGTTTTGATTTCATTGATATTAATAAAAGACTTGTTTTGTTTTTTATTACGGGCTCTATCTATTTAAGTGTTTAAATAAGATATACCATAGTTTAGAGTAAAGCTTTTTTATGGATTATGATGAGATCATAATAGTGAGACCTAAAAGATGATAACTCTAAACTTAGATAGTTCCTAGTCATAGGATTACTAACTGGTAATTAATAATCCGCAAAGATCGGTATATACTATGCTTGCTTCATTATGAAGGATGTCTGTTCTCATAGATATTTGTGTGGTGACACTATAGCTAGTATGCAGGTGCTTATTATAGAATAAGTTCACTGAACATGACTCGCACAGCTGAACAACTGATGAAGTTCACTCACGTGTCAGCAGTTGTTCATATAGTGATAGTTGTACAAGTATCCTTAGACTTGAGGTTATCATAGTCATCTTGTGTACACTGAACTATGCTTTGGTTTAGTTCTTAGTCTCCAGGGATAATTATTAGGGCTCTACTGGGTATAGGAATTTGTACACGAAGATAGTGAATGATCAATAAAGGATCTACCCCTTCCAGTGAAGGAAGAGAATGTTCAAGGCTGATCCACTTATGCTAGTTCAGGAATCTCTGGCCAGAGTGAATGAAATTAGAAAGGAATTTCTAATTTACATAGAACTGAGCATAGTAAATGGGAAAGCAAATGATTAAATTAGATAGGCTTGACACAAGATCCATGCCTTGTATTTAATCAGGACATTGGAGGGTAGAAGGAGTTAATTGTACGGTAACTATTCACTGAATAGGTTCTTGGTATTCTAAGCAGTGAATTCGTATTATCCGGATAGTCGCGATATGCTGAGAAGTATCCCTCACGATGTAGAATAAATATGATTAATTGATTAATCATATTTAATAAATTAGAGAATTTATATAAATAATGATAAAATAGTTTTATTATTATTTATTTCTACTACCGGCTTAATATTGAACCTACAGGGTCACACCATAAAAGAGAATGATTTAATGGTGGAGGAATTAATTAATAATGGCTAATAATTATTTATTTATGAAATAAATAATTAATTGGCAAATTTAATAATTGATTAAATGAGATTTAATTGATTATAAATTAATTAAGAAAAGTTCTTAATATTATTAATTAAGAATTTAATTTTTTGGAAATTAAATCAAGAGAGTGAATTATTTCTAAAGTGTTTAGAAAAAGGATTAATAATTAAAAGGTGTTTTAATTATTAATGAGAATAATAAAGGGTTAATAATAATAATATTTTATGGGAAAATTTCAGCTGAAAATTTTGCCTATAAATATACTATTATAAACCCTATTTTTATTCTAACCCAAATTTTTTAGAAAAAACCTAATTCTCTCCACCTCCTCCTCCTCCTTAGCATCGTTTTCTTGGTGGATACCGGTGGAGTGCTTCACGTTTGAGGAGCAGCTGCTAAGGATCTCCGATCGTTGCTTTTGGATCGCTATTAAAGGTTAGTAATCGATTTATATGTTTTAATCACGATTTATATGCTTTTATTTGGATTTTATATGTGTAAAAGTGTTTTGCCATGCTTCCGTTGCGATTAAAATCCAACAATGGTATTAGAGCATAGGTTGTATACATATAGATCTGTGGTAAAAATTTCAGAATTTTATGTGCTTGTATGAATTAATTATGATTTTTACAAGTTATATTATGGATTAATTGTGACTGATGAGAAATCATTTCTCAGAATAATTTTGAATATTGATCTGGGTTCTACAAGTGTTGTAGATCGTCTGGGTATTTTTTCATAATTTTATGATGTATAGATTATTTATTATGAATTTTTGAAGTGGTTTCAATTAAATTTCGTAATTAAATATATGTATATATAGTATATATATATATATATTTGGTTTGTTGGCTGCTGAAAGAATTAAAGTGAGTAAAGAGATTTGTTGTGTTATGATTGGCACAATTTTCCGTGCAAGAGAAAAACGGCTGTCTGTCAGGTACAGCGCACGGAATTCCGTGCAAGAATAGTCAGCGACGACGTTCGAAGCAGAATGGAGGACCGCGCGTCTGGCGCGCGCGTGGGGCTCACGCGCTGGTGGGCCACGCGCGGCGCGTGTCAGACACGCGCGGGTCAAAAAGTCAGCGCCTTGCTGACGTCATGCTGACGTCAGCACAGGGTTTTGGGCGCGTGAAGCGCGTGGGCGCGTGGATGCGCGTGGGCGGCGGTGTGACACGCGCCTGACAGCGCGTGACGGCACGTGGGTTACCTTTCCGGGGCGCGTGAGGACGCATGCAAGCTCAGAATTGGGCATTTTTGGTGTTGTTGGATTCGTCTTTTCGAGACGCTTCTAATGGTATATTATATGATATTTTAAGAAATTGTTTCGAACTGTTTATAGCTAACAGAAGTGTTTTAAAGCTGTTTTTGACTGTTTAATTGCTTTTAAATGCTTCATGTGATACATAGAGATGTATAATGCTTAGACCAATATGCTAGATGATATAACATGCCTACCTTGTCTTTTATTCATGTTTATATATGTGATATTTGCTTAGTTTATCATGCGATGATAGATTTAGGTGAACTTAAATTAAAATAAGGCGTTTGTTAGACAATCTAGTATAGTGAAATTATTTCATAACCTTAATAATAATATTATGAATACAATCATGAGATTCTTGTATTTATGAAACACGTAATTGAATATGAATTTTCAATATGAGAGAAAGGATGATTCTGTCAACAACAGATTTCTATCTGTAAGAAAGGGTTATTAAGTGACGCCTCTTGACAATGCTCCACCCGATCTGGGAATCATCTGACTATTGATTATTGATTTGAAATATTTAATTTAAAAGGAAGAATCTCTTTATAATATGATTATGATTGTAACGTAATATAATCCCTCTAAAATTAAATAAAATCAAGTAGTAATTGGCCAATGATACAACGGGCTTGTGTCGGTCATAGCCTTCCAACATGATAGAAAGTAGTTCTTATTTTTAAATCATTGTCGGTTCGTGCTACAGCCGAGGGCTTTGATTTCGAAATAAGAAATACTTGTCTATTACATAGTGTGGCGCCCTCCAAACCCGGGTCAGAAGTTTGGGGTCCACACACACACCTTAATTATAACATGCTTATAACAATAATAAAGATAATAATAATATATGCAGTGACCTTACTTACCAACCATCACAGACCGCAACAGGTTAAAGTATGCACACAAGCCAAACACACTAATATATTACAAACCGTTTAAATCCCAACTATTTCAAACTCAAACTAAGTATTAAACATTATTACAAACTTTTACAAACTTAAATTATCCCAAAAGAAGCCTAATAGCTCAGCTTTCTCAACCTGAACCCCTAGCTCTCGCGCTGGACTGGGAATCCTTGCTACCAACTGGTTCTTTTTTAACTGAAAAGAATATAAATAACATCGCACAAATGAGCTAACTAGCTCAGCAAGTCACAATGACAAAACTGAGAATAATGATCATCAGGTGAATATGATTATGATATCAAGTGAACAATGGATTATGATTTAGAATTGGATATTATACTTTTAATTTAAAAACCAAGGTTAGGCTGCTGATCAGTCACGCACTAACCCCGAGCAAGGCACACAGCATTGCTCTAACTACTGGATCCAAGGCACACATTGGCCTAACTTGACCATTATATGGTCTGACCACGAATCTGGTCCACAATTTTATAAAAACAATCCAATTCTAACATAATAACATAATATGCAATAATAAACAATAACCGAAATCATTAATAACAATAAATGTTTAACAATGAAAGGGTTTCAATCCTTGTAAGGATCAATAAGGCAATTTAAAAGCTTGGATGCTGGGTAATGAAAGAATTGGATAACAAAGGAATCAACATTTCAAGGTTTCAAAGATTTGGGCTTTCAAAGCATAGGATACAATGATTGAATGTACAAGTAATTCAGTTCAGTGTTTGGGATTTTGTTTACATGTATTTGTGGAGTAGTATCGTATACTTGAGATTCGTGTTTGGGTATACAACAATCAATGGTCTAGAAAGAATAAGGTTTATGGCTCAAGAACAATAACTGGAATCAGAGTTTAGGTTTCAGTGCTTCAAAGCACTTGCAATATCAATCTGACTATCAAATACTACAATATCTCAAGAAAGTTCAGAACACTTGCCTGATATTAGCTTACTACACTGCACTCGTTTCCAATCACAAGCGTCTTACTCTTCAACTATCTATTTCCCTTTCCTACGTCTTGCCTCTTCTGCTCACATATCATAAGCATCTATCAATAATTTACTCATGGAATTTTATTCAACACATACTTCTATCTACCCTTCGTTTTACCCAAATCCGATTAACGGATTGAAAGTTATGCAATAATCAAGTAAACACCGAATATATAGACCGATAGTCAATTAACAAGTCACATATAGCATATAATACATCACGTAATCAATGATATATTATTTATAGAGAAGTCTCGGGTCATAAATAGGCTTTCTGGTATTTAAAATGATTTTTAAAACATTTTTCGGAATTAAAACGGGTCGTTGGATCAATTTCGGGTTAATAAACAGGGTTCGGTTGGCCAATTCTGGCTCCGAAATAATTTTAGAATAATTATCGAGCCTTGGAAATAATTTAGAATAATATTTTAAAGCTCGAAACTATTTTTCAGAATTTTTAAATCATTTTTAAATAATTAAATCTAATTAAATAATTAATTAAAATCAATTAATAATTAATTAAATTAATTAATCAATTAATTTTCGAATTAATTGACCAATTAATCAATTAGAAATTAACTGAAATTAATTAACTAATTAATTTAGATTTATTTGTGAATTAAAAATAATTTTCGGAATTAAAATAATAATTTTTAGAATTTTCAGAAATTAAAAATGAATTTTTATAATAAAAATAAATAGGAAATATGATTTTTAAATATTTTATAAACAGGAATCCTAAATTTGCAAAGTCTGGAAACTTCAGGGACCAAACTGCATCGTTTTCAAAAGTTGGGGTACTAAACTGTAATTTTCCAACCCTTCGCCGGAAAACAGTCGGGTTCGCCGGAGAACACGATTCCGACCTCCTCACCTTACCACAAGCTCCAGATCACATCTACAAATTACCAGGAATACAATCATGCAATCAAAACAACCCAACAATCCCTGAGTTGGCCGGAATTTGGCCGTGAAATTTTCCAGTTTCTGGCGAACATCGGAAAACTTCAAAACACAACTCCCTTCTCTACAGACCGCGTTGATTCATGAAACTTATACGACTGGATTGCAAATTTCATAAGGAACACAACCCATTATAACACAACATCAATCTATCACAGAATAAGAAACCCCCAAATTTCAATTAAGAACATTCATACGGGTTATAAACCCTAATTTTGAAATTCGAAAATTAAACCCACTTTTGAGCATGTTATTGAACTCCAAATCAGACGTATGACATATGAAAATCATCAGGAAAACAAGCTCTACAACATGCAATCATCAAATCATACAAACAATCATCCGAATAAAAATTCATATTTTTAATAAAATAAATTCGAAAATAAATAAATTTTTAGAAAAATAACCTTGATTTCTGCAGTGAAACAAAGCTCAGAATCTGATAGAACACTTCAAATCCTTCGTTTTGGTTACTCAAGCTTTGAAAACAGAGATCGGTAACGCCTTCGTTTTGCTGTTTGATTATTAGAACAGTTTATGTAATTAGGGTTTTTCTCTGAAAATTATATAATTATCTGTCTGCAACTGATTTTGATACGAAATAAAATACGGAAAAAGGCTATTTATAATTACGGAAAATTTGTATCCCGTTGGATCATTCAGGATATAAAACGGTATGTTTATTTGTAAAAACTGATCCAAACGGTATCGGTTTTCGGGATAATTATCCAAATCAGTACAATTTGTACTGCGGTCTTGGTCTCAGCGCCTGGTTACACGTATTACGAAGTGATAATTGTGATAGTTTAATAAAAAGCTCCCGTTTATCGAAAATACGGGTTTTATTGATTTACCGAAATGAATATTGTATCGAAAATGTTACGCCGGGACCCGCGCAGGACAAACCGTATGCCGGATCGAAAAAGTCGAAACATGGAAAATGCTCGGAATATTACAATTAGGTTAGGAAGGAGTTCTCGAAAGAGTTTCGGGTTCCAAAAACATAACAACGGTTGACGTCGGTTGGTTCCCGTTTTTATAAAATAGATTTTAATTACCCGGAAAAAGATTTTAGAAATTTCATATGATTCTTATAAATCCATAAACCAACATAAAAATAACTAGGAAGATATGACAATTATCTATATTTTATTTTGGACATATAAAAATTAAAATACTCAATTAATATTATTTTTGAATATTCGAGTACAGATAACACTTAACAATTAGCTCACAGAATAGATACTGAACACACATAATAATTATATAATAGCAAAAATAATTACACGATATATCCCGGATATTACACATAGAGATGTGTACATTGAATTAGAATCTAAAGGTCGGTACGTGCCACAGCCATGGGCCGTTGGAGACTGATTCAATTGTATGGAATGTTGGGTTAGACTTGACTTAGAATATTGAGTTTGTCGTGCCACAGCCGTGACTCAAGTATTCAAGAGGCTAAAGTTTGACTAGGGAATAACATAAGATGTAATTGACAAGAGTTGTCTGCCTATTGAACATTACATGGCGGTTCGTGCCACAGCCGAGGTTATGTGATGGAATGTAGGATCCCTATTCCCACTAGCATTATGAATGCTTAATTTTTCACATAGGGGGTTGAATAAATTAGATAAACTAGTGGGAGCCACTTATGAATAAAGACCCGATTCATATAGTGTTTTTGAAATGAAATTGAATATTTGCTAAGTGTTGTTATGTGTTTATCATTTACAGATTTACGATATACATTATGTCTTCTGCACTATCACTCAGGAGCATACTAGATGCTCACAAGTTGACTGGTCCTAATTATGCTGACTGGCTTCGAAACTTGAGAATTGTTCTCAGGGTTGAGAAGCTGGAATATGTGCTTAACTCACCTAAGCCTACTGAACCTACTAGCGATGCACATAATGATGAACATGTTGTGTATCGTAAGTGGATAGATGATGCAAATGTTGCTCAATGCATCATGCTAGCTTCCATGAATATTGAGCTACAGAAGCAACATGAGCATATGGATGCTCACACTATCCTAATGCATCTACAAGAGTTGTATGATGTGGCGGGGAGGACAGCTCGAAGGAGCTGTTCGGCTGTAGGATGTCTGAGGGATCATCTGTGAATGACCATGTACTTAAGATGATCAATTTGATTGAACGTCTTGGACAACTTGGTTTTGCCATGGATGGGGAGCTGAGCCAAGACTTGGTCTTGCAATCGCTTCCGAGTTCGTTCTCGCAGTTTGTTGTGAACTTTCACATGAATAAGTTGGATGTCAGCCTGCCTGAACTCCACAACATGTTGAAGATTGCAGAATCGAATTTTCCCCCTAAGAAGAGTTCTGTTCTTCTAATTGGTGAAGGTTCCAATCCTAAGAAAAGGAAGAGGAACCCTTCCAAAAAGAAGAAAGTAGGTGAAGAAAAGCCGGTTCCACCAAAAGCTGAAGACCCCAAGAGCAAAGTTGTTTGCTTTCACTGTAACAAGGTGGGGCACTGGAAGAGGAACTGCAAGGTTTACCTTGCAGAATTGAAGAAGAAGAAGGGTAGTGAGACTACCGCTTCTGATTCAGGTATGTTCATGATAGAAGTGAATATGTCATTAAATCAAATTTCTACTTGGGTATTAGATACCGCCTGTGGTTCTCATATCTGCAATTCGTTGCAGGGACTAAGGAGAAGTAGGACTCTTAAGGAAGATGAGGTGATTCTACTGATAGGAAATGGAGCAAGAATTGCTGCTGAAGATGTAGGATCATTTCATTTACATATGCCTACGGGCAAGACTATTGTTTTTTAAATAATTGTTATTTTGTTCCCTCGATTGTGAGGAATATTATTCCCATGTTAGACTTGGCTGAATTTTCGTTTATTATTGAGAATAATGAATGTTTTATTCTTAGAGATAATATTCTTTATGGACGTGCTACTTTAAATAATGGTCTGTATGTATGTGACATAATTTACTTCAGATTGAACAAACTAATAAAAGAAAAGGGATGATGAAAATCTCACTTTCTTTTGGCACTGCAGACTTGGTCATATTAGCGAAAATAGACTGCGGACATTGTATAAGGAAGGGTTACTTGACCCCCTTTGATTTTGAATCATATACTACATGCGAGCCTTGTCTATTGGGTAAAATGACCAAATCTCCATTTAGTGGACATGGAGAGAGGGCTGCAGATTTGCTAGGATTGGTACACACAGATGTATGTGGACCTATGTCTACGCAAGCCATGGGTGGATTTTCATACTTCATTACTTTCATAGATGATAGATCTAGATTCAGATATGTGTATTTGATGAAACACAAGTCTGAAGCCTTTGAAAAGTTCAAAAAGTATAAGTATGAAGTGGAGAAACAAACCAAAAAATGGTATTATAACTCTTCGATTAGATCGAGGTGGTGAATACTTGAATGGAGAGTTTCTGGATTATCTCAAAGAAAAGTGTATAGTCTCCCAGTGGACTCCTCCAGATTGGTATCTGAAAGGAGAAATCGAACTTTGTTAGACATGGTTCGGTCCATGACGAGCTATGCGAATCTTCCAGTATTCCTATGGGGTTACGCATTGGAAACCTCAGTATATTTACTGAATAAGGTGCCTTCCAAATCTGTTCCTCAAACTTCATATGAGATATGGAAAGAAAGGAAACCGAGTCTTAAACATGTTAAGATTTGGGGATGTCCAGCTTATGTCAAGAAAGTTGACCCAGATAAGCTGGAATCTCGATCCGTAAAATGTAGTTTTGTGGGATATCCTAAAGAGACTTTAGGGTATTACTTTTACACCGATCATCGGGTGTTTATCTCCAGACATGCTACCTTCTTGGAAAAGGAGTTTATCTTTGAAGGAAACAGTGGGAGCAAAATTGAACTTGATGAAGTTCAAGAAGCACAAACTACTACGGATCAAGTGGAAACACCTGTTCAGACTGAACAACCTTCTGTGGAACAACCCGTTCGTAGGTCAGAGAGAGTGTCTCGCCAACCTGAGAGGTATTATGGCCTTGTCATTGAGAATGACAAGGAGTTGTCAATCATCAATGAAGACGACCCTATGACCTAAAATGAGGCTATGAGTAGTGTTGACTCAGAGAAATGGCAAAGTGCCATAAAATCCGAAATGGAATCTATGTATACGGTATACCAAAGAAAGATTAGAGCAGATGGCCAGGTGGAGACCTCTAAGGCCAGGCTTGTGGCAAAAGAATTCAAACAAAGGCAATGGATTGACTTTGATGAAACCTTTTACCTGTAGCCCTGTTAAAATCAGTTCGGATTTTGCTTGCGATTGCTGCTTACTACGACTATGAAATCTGGCAAATGGCCAGATGGTTTTCTTTCCAAGGGAAATGAAAACCTAGTGTGTAAGCTGCTGCGAACCATATGTGGTTTAAAGCAAGCTTCTCGTAGATGGAACATCCGTTTTGATGAGACAATCAAAGAGTTTGGTTTTATCAAAAACGTAGATGAACCATGTGTCTATAAAAGGGTTAGTGGGAGCGCGGTAACATTTCTAGTATTGAAAGAGAGTTGACAAACATAACAACATAGCAGACCCACTCACAAAGCTACTTTCTGAAAGTCACTTTGATCATCATAAAGACAAGATGGGTATTAGATACCAGAGTGATTGGCTTTAGTACAAATGGGAGATTGAAAGGAATATATCCTAAGTCCAATCATGTATGAGGATTTAGAAATAACTTTTATGTAATATGTTTTGATTTCATTGATATTAATAAAAGACTTGTTTTGTTTTTTATTACGGGCTCTATCTATTTAAGTGTTTAAATAAGATATACCATAGTTCAGAGTAAAACTTTTTTATGGATTATGATGAGATCATAATAGTGAGACCTAAAAGATGATAACTCTAAACTTAGATAGTTCCTGGTCATAGGATTACTAACTGGTAATTAATAATCCGCAAAGATCGGTACATACTATGTTTGCTTCATTATGAAGGATGTCTGTTCTCATAGATATTTGTGTGGTGACACTATAGCTAGTATGCAGGTGCTTATTATAGAATAAGTTCACTGAACATGACTCGCACAGCTGAACAACTGATGGAGTTCACTCACGTGTCAGCAGTTGTTCACATAGTGATAGTTGTACAAGTATCCTTAGACTTGAGGTCATCATAGTCATCTTGTGTACACTGAACTATGCTTTGGTTTAGTTCTTAGTCTCCAGGGACAATTATTAGGGCTTTACTGGGTATAGGAATTTGTACACGAAAATAGTGAATGATCAATAAAGGATCTACCCCTTCCAGTGAAGGAAGAGAATGTTCAAGGCTGATCCACTTATGCTAGTTCAGGAATCTCTGGCCAGAGTGAATGAAATTAGAAAGGAGTTTCTAATTTACATAGAATTGAGCATAGTAAATGGGAAAGCAAATGATTAAATTAGATAGGCTTGACACAAGATCCATGCCTTGTATTTAATCAGGACATTGGAGGGTAGAAGGAGTTAATTGTACGGTAACTATTCACTGAATAGGTTCTTGGTATTCTAAGCAGTGAATTCGTATTATCCGTATAGTCACGATATGCTGAGAAGTATCCCTTACGATGTAGAATAAATATGATTAATTGATTAATCATATTTAATAAATTAGAGAATTTATATAAATAATGATAAAATAGTTTTATTATTATTTATTTCTACTACCGGCTTAATATTGAACCTACAGGGTCACACCATAAAAGAGAATGATTTAATGGTGGAGGAATTAATTAATAATGGCTAATAATTATTTATTTATGAAATAAATAATTAATTGGCAAATTTAATAATTGATTAAATGAGATTTAATTGATTATAAATTAATTAAGAAAAGTTCTTAATATTATTAATTAAGAATTTAATTTTTTGGAAATTAAATCAAGAGAGAGAATTATTTCTAAAGTGTTTAGAAAAAGGATTAATAATTAAAAGGTGTTTTAATTATTAATGTGAATAATAAAGGGTTAATAATAATAATATTTTATGGGAAAATTTCAGCTGAAAATTTTGCCTATAAATATACTATTATAAACCCTATTTTTATTCTAACCCAAAATTTTTAGAAAAAACCTAATTCTCTCCACCTCCTCCTCCTCCTTAGCATCGTTTCTTGGTGGATACCGGTGGAGTGCTTCACGTTTGAGGAGCAGCTACTAAGGATCTTCCATCGTTGCTTTTGGATCGCTATTAAAGGTTAGTAATCGATTCATATATTTTAATCACGATTTATATGCTTTTATTTGGATTTTATATGTGTAAAAGTGTTTTTCCATGCTTCCGCTGCGATTAAAATCCAACAGCGTGAACATGAGGTGATTAAGGCATGGAAAACATCTAGGGATGTCCATGCTCAAATCACCAAAGTTCAAGGAATTGAGTCTTTCTGTGATGCAGCCTGGAAAAAGAACAAAGAGAAACTAGAACCAAATTTGGTGGATGGAGTGCTAACAGATGTAGACTCGACGGATGATGAGGATCATCCGTCGACGGATGATGAGGATCATCCATCGGATAACAAAAATGTTTATCCGTTGAATGATGAAAATCCTCATCCGTCGGCTGTGAGCAAGCCTATCAGTAAAGCCAAACTTGTTAAGCTGAATAAGAAGTATGGATCTATTTCCAAGAACTTTGTTTCAGGAGAATCGAGTCAAGTTAAGAAAGGGAAAAAGGCTAATGTTGGTCACATGACTGTCAAACAGTTAAGTGACAGACTTGAAAAGATTGAGGTAAAAACAGAGGCTAAAAAGAAAAATAATAGAAATGGTAAAGTAGGGATTAACAAACACAATAACTACACACCTGATAAATATGCTCCTAGAAAAATCTGTGTCAAGTATGGTAGTGTAAATCATTTGCTGTTAATTGCAAATCCGCCATGCCTACTTCCATGTCTATGCCACCTCACTTTCCTAACATGAATGCCATGCCTCCCATGCCTATGAATGCTATGTCTACACAGAATATGAATGCACAGTTTGCTAGTATGCCATTTGCACCTAATCCTTATTATGCTGCATTTAGTATGCCACAAATGCCATTTATCATGCCTTACTGGAATAACATTTTACTAATAGCATGCCATTCCATGTTGATTATAATATGCATGATTATTCTGTTGTAATGAATGGTTTCAAAGGCCCAACTCAAATGACCAAGGATGAATCTGATATCCCCAAGTCAAATGAGATAAAGTCTAAGAAACAGAAAAAGAAAGCTAACAAGGCAGGACCCAAGAAAACTTGGGTACCAAAATCAACTTGATTTAATTTTTATGTGTGCAGGGAAACAGATCCAGATCGAATCTTTGGTACTTGGATAGTGGTTGTTCAAGACACATGACTGGTGATTCTACCCTGCTCACAGAGTTTAAGAAAAGAGCTGGCCCAAGTATTACTTTTGGAGATGACATCAAGGGTTATACTGTGGGATATGGCCTGATTTCAAAGGACAGTGTCATCATTAAGGAAGTTGCCTTAGTGGATGGTCTCAAACACAATCTGTTGAGTATCAGCCAGCTTTGTGATAAAGGCAACTCAGTAACTTTCAACTCAAAAGCCTGTGTTGTGACTAATAAAAGAAGCAACAAAGTGGTTCTCACTGGTGTGAGAAAAGGAAATGTGTACCTAGCTGATTTTAACTCATCTAATGCAGAATCTGTTACTTGTCTTCTCAGTAAAGCAAGTCAGGGTGAAAGTTGGGTATGGCACAAGAAGCTATCCCATTTAAACTTCAAGACCATAAATGAGCTGGTAAAGAAAGAACTAGTTAGAGGCATTCCTCTAGTGGAGTTTTCTAAGGATGGATTGTGTGATGCCTACCAAAAAGGGAAGCAGATTAAAGCATCATTCAGGAAGAAACTTGATTCAACAATTGAAGAACCTTTGCAGCTGCTACACATGGATTTGTTTGGACCATTCAATGTGTTGTCTATCTCTAAGAAAAGATTTTGCCTAGTAATTGTAGATGATTTCTCAAAGTTTTCTTGGACATATTTCCTAAAGTCTAAAGATGAGGCTAGTGAAATCATCATCAATCACATAAGGCAAGTCAATAATCATCCTGACTTCAAGGTTAGAAGAATCAGGAGTGAAAATGGAACTGAGTTCAAGAATTCTGTCATGAGAGCATTTTATGAGGAAAATGGGATTCTGCATGAGTTTTCAGCAGCAAGAACTCCACAACAGAATGGAGTAGTGGAAAGGAAGAACAGATCACTTATTGAAGCTGCAAGGACAATGCTTGAAGAATCTAAACTGCCAACGTATTTCTGGGTTGAAGCTGTAAACACTGCATGCTACACTCAGAATATTTCACTGGTTAATCAAGCAAGATGCATGACTCCCTATCAATTGTTCAAGAATAAGAAGCCAACTCTAAATTTTCTTCATGTCTTTGGCTGCAAGTGCTATATTTTGAGAAATCAAACTGATCAAAATAGGAAGTTTGATGCTAAAGCAGATGAAGGAATTTTTGTTGGATATGTTGTTGGTAAAGCATATAGAGTCTACAATCTAAGAACCAACATTGTTGTGGAATCAATACATGTTGTGTTTGATGATAAAAAGATTGAAGGACTTCAAGATGGAGATTACCATAAGAGCCTCAAATTCGACAATGTGGAGATGGTTAGTGATGGTAGTGATGATGAAAGTGATCAAGAAACAGTATCTAAGGATAATGCAGAAAAATCTACTACCAATGAAGCACAAAATTCAATATTTGTCGAGTTGCATAATGCTTAATCCGTCGGGAGGCAATCTGCGTTATCCGTCGGGAGACAACCAGCTTCATCTGTCGGTACTTAAAATTCACCATCCGTCGGGTTATCAAAAGAAGCTGGAAATCAAGATAGATCACCTATAGAAAGTTCCCCTTTCTCAAATCAAAGATCCACAAACTCAGGGGGAGTTTCTAACAGTCAAAACTCAATCACACATCAAGACAACAATGAGGCCTCTTCATCTAGAGCTAATCTACCTCAACAAAGAAAATGGACAAAAGATCACCCCTTTGAGCTCATAATTGGTGATGTATCTTCTAGAGTTCAAACAAGGAGAGCAACTCAAGAAGAATGTCTATACATCAGCTTTCTTTCCAAGGAAGAACCAAAGAAGGTAGAAGAAGCTTTGTTGGATCCTGATTAGATTTTAGCTATGCAGGAGAAGCTAAACCAATTTGAAAGGAATAATGTATGGAAGCTGGTGCCCAAGCCTAAAGGAAAGAATCCAATAGACACCAAGTGGGTATTCAGAAACAAGATGGATGAAAATGGCATAGTAGTCAGGAACAAAGCTAGATTGGTTGCTAAGGGCTATTGTCAACAAGAAGGAATAGATTTTGATGAAACATATGCTCCTGTTGCAAGACTTGAAGCCATCAGAATCTTCTTAGCCTATGCAGCCCATGCCAATTTCAAGGTCTATCAAATGGATGTCAAAAGTGCCTTTCTGAATGGAGATTTGGAGGAGGAAGTCTATGTCAGTCAACCTCCTGGTTTTGAAGATCCATATTTTCCAGAACATGTCTATTATCTTTTAAAAGCACTTTATGGACTGAAGCAAGCACCTAGAGCCTGGTATGGCACTTTATCAAAGTTCCTTTTGGAAAATCACTTCACAAGAGGTACTGTAGATAAAACTTTATTTTTCAGAAATGTTAATGGCTCTAGTATACTTGTTCAAATTTATGTAGATGATATTATTTTTGGCTCTACAGATGAGAAACTTTGCAAAAAGTTTGCCAAATTGATGCAAAGTAAGTATGAAATGAGTATGATAGGAGAATTGACTTACTTTCTTGGTTTACAAGTTAAGCAAGTTAGTGATGGAATATTCATTAGTCAAACTAAATACATTTTTGATCTTTTAAAGAAGTTTGATCTAATAGATTGCACATCTGCAAAAACTCCCATGGCTACTGCAACTAAGCTTGAATTAAACACTACTGAAAAGTCTGTGGATATTTCAAGTTATAGGGGCATGGTTGGCTCACTTCTGTACTTAACAGCTAGTAGGCCAGATATAATGTTTGCTACATGTTTATGTACTAGATTTCAGGTTGATCCTAGAGAATCTCACTTAATAGCTATTAAGAGAATTTTCAGACATCTCAAGGGAACACCAAAACTTGGCATTTGGTACCCTAGAGATTCTGGTTTTGATCTAACTGGTTATTCAGATGTGGATTATGCAGGTTCTAGAATTGATAGAAAAAGTACAACAGGAACCTGTCAATTTCTAGGAAACAAGCTTGTGTCCTGGTTCAGTAAAAAGCAAAATTCAGTTTCTACTTCTACAGCTGAAGCTGAATATATTGCTGCTGGTAGTTGCTGTGCACAGATTTTGTGGATGAAAAACCAATTGATTTTTCAGTCTTGGATGAAATTTTGGCTAAGTCAAAATTTACATCTCGACTGATGATCTTTATCCATTGAGTTTGATCATCCGTCGGAATATTATTTGCTAATAAAAATCAATTATTTTTTTCTGGAATATTTTATGACGCGACGGATAACAGTTTATCCTCATCCGTCGAATTGCCTTAATCTTAGCCGTTAATTTCCTGAACATTATCCATCGAGTATACTTACAGTTTGTAAGCATAACACGACGGATAATGGGTGAAATTTTTACAGTTTATTTTTAAACGGCTATTTTAGGCAATTTCTATTGGTTACTTTATTTTATTTTATTATTTTTAACAGTTATTTTTGAGATAGTATAAAAGCTTATTTCATTTCAATCGCTTTTCTTTTATCATTCTCAATTCAACTACTCAAATTTCATTCTCTCTCAAAGCACTTACTCTTTTTCTCTTCAAGCTCTTATTCTCTAACAATGGCACCTGTTGTAAAGATTATGTCTCAAACTGGGTTCATTTATGAGAAGAACAATTTCACTGCACTAGTGAAAAAGGGTATTCAGCAATTTGGTGATTATCACAAGATGATGGACTTTTTGAAGAATTGCAAGCTCAGCTATGCCATGCTAGAATCACCCACAATCTTTTGTGAAGTTGTTGAAGAGATGTGGACCACTGCTACATACAACTCAACAGATAAGATAATCACACTCACTATTAAAGGTAAATAATTCTGTATTAATAGTGATTTTATAAAAGCATGTTTCAAGATTCCTGATAACACTGTGACCTCTCCACACACTGACACTAATATAATCAATATGCTTAATTCCATGAACTATGCTCTTTCTACTTCTAAGTTAAGTGACATTATGAGAATGGGTCTTAGGAAAGAATGGAGTTTTATGTGTGATGTAGTAACAAAGGTCTTTTCAGGTAAAATCATTAATTTTGATTCAGTAAATATATCGATGCTTAACATGCTCTACATGCTAGTTACAGATAAATTCTATAATTTCAATGACCTTGTTCTGTTTGAGTTGAGTTTTAAATTAGGAGAGTTAAATAAAAGAGGTAAAAATGTGTATTATGCTAGATTCTTTATGATGTTAGCTAACCACCTCTGTGAAGAGATTGTGCGTGAGAACCCTAACAACAAACTAGATTGTTGGGTTCAAGAGAGAAGGCTCATTGCAAATTTGAATAGGGCCAATCATCACAAGGATGTGCTATTGTTCTATTTTCCTGTAATGCAAGCACCTCAGGTAAGCGAGGTAAGTTCATCTATCCCTACCACTATTCCAACCTCACTAATTTCTTTAAGTTCCAGTGTGGCTATGGCAACTGTGTCAATGACCAAACAGTTGCCTACCCAAGCTACCAAAACTGCAAAAAAATTCAAACCCAAATCAAAGAAAGCCCCCTCTGGTATCTCCCAAAAGATGCTAGTTGAAAAATCCACTAAAACCAAAGAGGGGAGTGTGAAGGAGGGAAAGATAGGTGAGGGAAGGGGTGAATACAAAAGAAACCCTAAGGATAAGGATGGAGAGTTGAGTGGATCCCAGCCTAGCCACGCTGCAGTTTCCCAACAAACTGCAGTGCTTAAAAAGGATAAAAGCTCATTTCTAGTTGCATCCTCCCAAAAGGATGTAGTTATTGAACAAAGCTCTCAACCAAGAGCACAGGCCAAGAGGGTTAGGGACACAAGCTCACCCCAAACTTATGCTAGAAAAAAGAAATCT
The DNA here is from genome assembly GCF_009905375.1 of Apium graveolens. Lineage (NCBI taxonomy): Eukaryota > Viridiplantae > Streptophyta > Magnoliopsida > Apiales > Apiaceae > Apium > Apium graveolens. Next base: position 119,975,690 of record NC_133647.1, read on the forward strand.
AAAACCCTTGGGGATGCACAGGGTACACACACTGTGCAAACTGGTGCTAAAGACACAGTCACTGCACCTTCACAAATTCAGTTTGATGTGGCTCCAATAAATATGGAGTCACAGCCAAAATTTCTAGTCATAGAAGCACCTCAAACACCAAACTCACCAACAAATTCTCTGGATGTGGATATGATAAACACATCAATTCCTGATTCCCCTTCTTTAACTCTGTTGGGCAAGCCAAAATCTAGTGCAAGTGAGCATCATCTTTTAGATGATTTGTTGGCTCACTTGCCAATTCTTTCAGGAACTGTTGTATCATCTGTACCCAAAATATCTTCAATCAGCACAGAGTCAACAATAGTTTATTTTCCCAGTTCATTTATTTCTACTCTCTCGATGGATATTGCTCATCCGTCGAGTAGTGATTGTATCCCGACAGATAAGCTTAACAGCAGTTATCCGTCGGATAGCAAAACCACTCACTCGATGGATATCACTCATCCATCGAGTATCTCTGCACAGCTTCAAACTTCATTTATTTCAAGTGCAGAAGATTTAGTGGTTGTACAATCACTCTTAGGATTGAGAGAGAAGAGTGTTTTGAGAGAGAGTCTGGGTTGCTCCCAGGAAAAAGGAGAGGAAATGAGTGAAACTATGTAATCCATTTCTTCAGGATTGGCAAAAGAGAATGAGTGGAGTCCCACCTTAGATGGTGAAGGTAAGGTTGTAAGGGTGGGGAGCCAGGGTGAGACCCTGATGCAACAAAAGAGAAAAAATGAGAGAAATGCAGGTACTGGAGCTATAAGGATGGATGTCATTGCTAGTGAGTTAATGAATGTCCAGGATGCAGACAGGGAGGGACTATCTCAGCATCCTAAAGCTGTTATAGATTCCACCTCCCTTGATGCTGAGGCATTTACTCACCCTGTTCCAGCTTATCAACTTCTAGCTGAACAGGGCAAAGACAATGCAGAAAGGATGCTCAATCTGGTGCATACCACTCAGTCTATGCTAAGAGCCAAAGATGCCATCACAGCTTTGCCTTCTACAGCTGGTGATGTGGACTATGAGACTGGTGGTTCAGCTGATTTCTTTGGAGATGGGAGTGGCGATAGTGAAGATGAGGCAATGGATATAGTGGGAGAAGTAGGTTCAAGTTGAAGATCAGGTATGCCATCATGGGCATTTTCAAAGCACTGTGATGAGCACTACTTTAAGACAACCCTGATCTAGCTAATCAATTAGACAAACACTGCTCTTCAAACCACTACTAATGCCAGCACCAAGAAGCTCCTTCAGGCACACCTAGCCTCCCTGCAACTTCAACAAATCCAAAGCTTCCAACATGCTAGGGATGTAAACACCATAAAGGGTGATATTGAGGAGATAAAGAAGGCCATTTCAGACAAGATGGATTCTAAACTTCTAGAAGCTACAATGCTAGACATCAAGAGGCAATTAAGGAAAAATTCTGATCTTGCAACCAAGATAGATGCCTTGGACACAAGAATGTCAGCCATGGAAGCATCTTTAACAGCCATTCATCTTCATCAAGCCCAACAGACAGATTTGCTTCAGAAATTGGTGGTTGCTCAAACCCCCTCCTCTAAACAACTTGATGATAATAAAAAGGGGGAGAAAGGACCAAGTGAGGGGGAGAAGCTTCAAATTCAAATCAGTAAAGTAATTGTGCATTCAATTACTATCTCAAAGCCACCAGTTACAGACAGTATTGATCTGATCAATGCAGCAGCAGCCAACATAAGAGCAGCTGATAAGGAGAAGTTGAGTTTAGTCAACAGGGAGAAGATTGATGAGGAAATACAAAAGAAGTTTGAACTAGTCAAGAAGCCAGTTAAGTCAGCCATCCATCACTCTCAAGTCAAGCAAACTAGTGTGAATGAGATGAGCATGAATTATCTGGAAAGGGGACAGTCATCCTGCATCAAATCTCCAAAGGCTGAAATAATTCTGAAACCAAGGGTGAACTACTCAAAATCATCATTGAAGAATCCTTTGGATACTGTGTATGAGACACCTAAGCCTGATGAAAGGAAGCTTCTGCCAAGGTCAATTACTTTCTACAAAGATCCAGCTGATTCAGCTTCTAAAAGGAGAATTGCTAAAATTTTCAGGAATGGGAAAGAAATTTATGTAGTGGCTGGACATCCTCAATTTGCCCAAGCAAAGAGAGAAGAAAAGGCTAGATTGAAGCAGGAAAAGAAGCAAGCTGCTCTAGATGCTAAAAAGACTAAATAAAAGAAAGAGCAAATTGCTATCTTAGCCAAGCTACATGCTGTAAATTCATCACAACAAATTCCTTCTCAGCCATCTGAAGTTATTGAATCAAAGAAGCAAGTTGAACAACAGAAGAAATCTCCAAGAATCAAGGAATTGGCTAAAAGAACTAAAAGGAAACTGGACATTGTTGATAAGGAATTGGAGAATCAGTTTCCCAAGGAATCCACTCAAACTACAACTCAAGCATCAAAACCCTTTGTGGTATTTGAAGATATCAAGGTGGTGGATCCTTACAAGAATATCCATGGTGAACCTATTATGCCTAAGGATGAACCAGTAGAATGGGAGAACATACCATTTCCTGACTTCTATTTGCCAATCCTTAACAAGCCAAAGAGAACAAAGTCAAGAGCAGTCAAGAAAGTGAAGCTGTCACCTCTCAAATCCAAATCAGTAGTCAAAGCTCAATCTAAAGTCAATAGGGGAGATTACATGTACTTGTGTGACATCAAAGAATTTTCTGATCTAAACCTCTATCTAGATGAACTAGATGAAGTGAGAGGAATTGATGCATACAGAAACCTACCTGAAAGGTTAGTGTTCAAGTACAAAGGAGGAAAAGAGATTCAGTGGCCACTTCACAGGATCCTTCAAGAAAGCCAAGATGTACTGATTAACGTTTATTCATCCTTCAAGAAGAACTTTGGGTTCAATATTACTGCAAGAAGATTGGTACTGAAGAAGATTGAAGAGATAAGGAGTGTTAGAGCTAAAGATGCACTCCCAAAGACTCTAATCATCCCTTACACAGGGAGAAGAGTGCATCTAAGACCCTAGTGGCTGATGAAGTTCATGGATGACAAAGGAGTGAGAAGATTTTTTATATTAGAAGACCAGTTGAGCATCTCCAGCAATGAGACCCTTTTGGAAATGCAAGGAAAGCTAAATCTCTCAGAATCTGATGAACTGGAATTCCACAGGCAGCTCCAAAATCAGATTGAGGAAAACAACAGAAAGCTTGGAAAGAGATCCAGACCTTCAAGGAACTAGATAAATTTGCTCAGGCTAGAGGAGCATCTTGAAAATGAATGTGAGCAAAACTTTGTACATTTTGTTAATTGAAGCACTTTTCAGTATTATCTACTGTCTTTTAAAAGTTGTATTTTTAAGGTGTTTTGTTATCATCAAGTGTCTCTTAATTTATGGCTACAATTCCAGTAGACATAAATTGGGGGAGATTATTGTGTATATGTTGCGTACTTGATGATTTCATGAACAAAACACCTTGGTAGATTTTACTTAGTGAAATAATGTAGCACTCGACGGATAAGGTTTATAGTCCCGACGGGTGACTCAATATAGTCCCGACGGATGATGACTTATTATTCATCGAGTGAGTAGCGTATGTAATAATAAGTCTGTAGCACATTTGTGCATACACATTGTTTAGAATCTGTAGTAGTACTTAAGTCATGTTGACTTTAGTTAGATATGCAGAATAGGTTGATTAATTGTACATAGATGATGTCTTGTAATTTTGCATAAGTGAAATGAAGTCAAGTGCCTGATTGCTACCCGACGGATAAACAACAATGAATTCGACGGATGATCAACAACCCGACGGATGATCAATAACTCGACGGATGATCATGAACCCGACGGATAAAGAATTCAAATATCTGTTGATAGTGAAAACACAGTCACGTGCGTCGAGTGGATGCAAATGGAATGTGGTAGCCTATTCAACTGGGTTTTCAAGAACAAAGAAGCATTTCCATTTCCATGCTATTATGAAGATATTCAAAGATGCTGGAATAGAGTAATGAAGTAGCATTGTAATAGACTAGATAGTTTTTGTTTCATTATCCTGTTTCATTACTTTGTAATCTTGGTGATATATAAACCAAGAAGTAGAAACTAAGGAACAATATGGGAAATCAGCAGAGAAACATTTGTAAGCAGAATTTTTAGCATTTCTCTACATTCTTAGTGTTCAATATTTGTAATCAGCTGTGAGCTTTTTGCACACAGAGTTCTCTCGATATATATTATATATCTCTGGTGGAATCATTCAAATCCACCAGAAAGTTTATAAAGACTCTTGTTTTTAATTACTTGTGTTTTGTTTCATTTAAGTAATTATTCTGCATTGTGCTAATCAAATCACACTTATATATATATTCGAGTTAGAACATTTTTTAAGTCAAGAAAAAGTTTCAAGAATTCCATTCAACCCCCCTTCTGCAATTCTTGTTATATTGTTAAGGGACTAACAATAATTTTTTAGCTGCTTGTAATTTTTTTGTATTTTTCCAGTTATAATTTTGAATGCATTTTTATTCATGTATATGTAATTTTGAATGCATTTTAATTCATGTAGAGTTTCATATATTCAGTGACTAATGATTTCTTGTTTTATTATTCAGAGTGAAGGACCAAAATGGCAAAGAAACAGAGAACCAACAAAAGCAAATCTAAAAAAGTTAAACTGATGGTTCCGGAGGTCAGAGAGTCCGAACAAGCACCAAGTGATCAGAAGGTCGAAGAGTGTTATGATTAGGAGGTTGAAAAGCACTGTGATCAGGACGGACAAGCACCAAGTGAACCTCAAACTGAAAAACAATAGTCTGAACTAGAAACAACTAATTCTAATTCTGAGAAAAGAAGGTTGGAAGTTGCACGAGGTGTTTCCTCTCTTAAAAAAGTATTGGTAAGGAAGGCCTAGGGCAAGAGATTTAAAATTAGATAAAATGAGTTTGGAGTTTCTGTCGGAGATACTAGGTGTACCTTATAGTCCTACATAGGGCACCTGGCAAGAACTATGATTCCTATCGACATTGAAAGCTGGCCAAATGTGGATCGGGAATTGAAAGATAAATTATGGCTTAATATTAAGGTATTAAATTATAGTTGACACACACAACTTGTTTTTAGTACTACTATCTAAGACTTATAAACTTGTGTATTTTATTGTCCATTGGGTACATTTAAAGTTGCTCCGGAAAGTGAGGCTATGGTGCTTAAGTCTGCAAGAGATAAGTGGAGATAGTTTAAAACTAATTTAAAAACTAAACATGTGATGCCATATGTTGAAAAAAAGAAGAAATTGAAGAGGCCTCCAAAAAATTATCGGTTTGTGGGTCAAGAAGCTTGGACTAGATTTGTCGCGCAGAGGACAGGTGATAAGTGGCTGGTATGGATGCATTTTCTTTGCCACCTTTCCTTGTTTGGATTTAGTATATTTACTTGGATATAATTATTCATTGTATGATGCAGAAACTATGCACCCTGCAGAGCGAAAGAGTGTGTAATTGAAAATATCATCATCGTTTGTCAATGAAGGGTTACATTGGTTTACAAGAGGATGAAGTAATAACTTAGCTATAATGTCAATCAAAATATCACTTTTTAATAGCACCTTCTAATTTGTTCATATCTTAAACAGATAAAGAAAGGCAAACTGAAGCCCGAGGAAAAACCAGATCGGGCAATATTTTGGAAAAAGGCTCGAAATTCAAAGCTAAATGACGAGGAGCTTGATGAAGATAAAGAAGCAGTATTTGCCAGAATTGTAAGTAATAATTATGAAAAAAAAACTGCATTTAATCGAGAAAAACATGTTATAATGAGAGATCTATTTATTCCTTCATTATTTATAATATGTCCCTAAGATCTGATGTTTATTCATATCTGCATTAGTTAGAGAAATGGTCCATTAATCTGGCTCTAATGTTTATTTTTGATTTATTGATAGGATGAATTACTCGAAAAGAAGGAGAAGGGCGAATTCATACCATCTGGAACTGATG